>NW_026735303.1:0-142788 GCF_949786415.1 Peromyscus eremicus | reverse complement strand
AGCAAGCGCGCTGTTCGGACCACATAGGAAACACAGTAGAGTAGGCGAGTGCTCTTTTCTCAAAAGCAGAGTGTGTTTCTTGTAAGGCTAGGTAGTGTTTGTTTCCCACTCAGAAACAGAGTTGAATCACACGCAGTTTCTGGTCCTACGAGCAAGAGTTGTTTTCTTGTAAGAAGAGTCACTACTGCACTCCCATTGCCATACACAGGACAAATAGCACTGGCGTCTGTTTCCAGCAAGTACAGTGTATTGGACTGCAGAGGATCTACTGCTCTTGTCAGGTTCCTAAGCAGAATTGAACTAGATATGGCCGTGTGTGTAGGAAGGACATTTCTTTTGTTCTGAGCAAGCTCACTGTTTGGAACCCATAGGAAACACAGTAGAGTAGAAGAGTGCTCTTTTCTCTAAAGCAGAGTGTGTTTCTTGTAAGGCGAGCTAGCGTTTGTTTCGCAGTCCTAAATGGAGTTGAATCCCATGCAGTTTTTGGTACTACGAGCAAGAGTTGTTTTCTGGTAAGAAGACTCACTATTGCGCTGCCATTGCCATACACAGGACAAATAGCACTGGCATCTGTTTGCAGGAAGTACAGTGTATTGGACTGAAGAAGATCTACTGTTCTTGTCAGGTTCCTAAGCAGACTTGAACTAGATATGGCCGTGTGTGTAGGAAGCACAGTTTTTTTGTTCTGAGCAAGCTCACTGTTCGGACCCCATAGGGAACACAGTAGAGTAGAAGAGTGCTTTTTTCTCAAAAGCAGAGTGTGTTTCTTGTAAGGCGAGCTAGCGTTTGTTTTCCATTCCTAAATGGAGTTGAATCACATGCAGTTTCTGGTCCTACGAGCAAGAGTTGTTTTCTGGTTAGGAAAGTCACTATTGCGCTCTCATTGCTATACACAGTGCAAATAGCCCTCCCGTCTGTTCCCAGCAAGTACAGTGTATTGGACTGAAGAGGAGCTACTGTTCTTCTCAGTTTCCTAAGCAGAGTTGAACTAGATATGGCCCGTGTGTGTATGAAGCACAGTTCTTTTTTTCTGAGCAAGCTCACTGTTTTGGCCCTATAGGAAACACAGTAGAGTAGAAGAGTGCTCTTTTCTCAAAAGCAGAGTGTGTTTCTTGTAAAGCGAGCTAGAGTTTGTTTCCCAGTCCTAAATGGAGTTGAGTCACATGCACTTTCTGGTCCTACGAACAAGAGTTGTTTTATGTTAAGAATAGTCACTATTGCGCTGCCATTGCCATACACAGGACAAATAGCACTGGCGTCTGTTCCCAGCAAGTACAGTGTTTTGGACTGAAGAGGATCTACTGCTCTTGTCAGGTTCCTAATCAGAATTGAACTAGATATGGCCGTGTGTGTAGGAAGCACAGTTCTTTTGTTCTGAACAAGCTCATTGTTCGGACCCCATAGGAAACACAGTAGAGTAGAAGAGTGCTCTTTTCTCAAAAGCAGAGTGTGTTTTTTGTAAGGCAAGCTAGCGTTTGTTTCCCAGTCATAAATGGAGTTGAATCACATGCAGTTTCTGGTCCTACGAACAAGAGTTGTTTTCTGGTAAGGAAAGTAACATTGCGCTCCCATTGCCATACACAGTGCAAATAGCACTCGCGTCTTTTCCCAGCAAGTACAGTGTATTGGACTGAATAGGTGCTACTGTTCTTGTCAGTTTCCTAGGCAGAGTTGAACTAGATATGATCCGTGTGTGTGGGAAGCACAGTTCTTTTGTTCTGAGCAAGCTCACTGTTTGGAACCCTTAGGAAACACAGTAGAGTAGAAGAGTGCTCTTTTCTCTAAAGCACAGTGCGTTTCTTGTAAGGCAAGCTAGCCTTTGTTTCGCAGTCCTAAATGGAGTTGAATCCCATGCAGTTTTTGGTACTACGAGCAAGAGTTGTTTTCTGGTAAGAAGACTCACTATTGTGCTGCCATTGCCATACACAGGACAAATAGCACTGGCGTCTGTTCGCAGCAAGTACAGTGTATTGGACTGAAGAAGATCTACTGTTCTTGTCAGGTTCCTAAGCAGACTTGAACTAGATATGGCCGTGTGTGTAGGAAGCACAGTTTTTTTGTTCTGAGCAAGCTCACTTTTCGGACCCCATAGGGAACACAGTAGAGTAGAAGAGTGCTTTTTTCTCAAAAGCAGAGTGTGTTTCTTGTAAAGCGAGCTAACGTTTGTTTTCCATTCTTAAATGGAGTTGAATCACATGCAGTTTCTGGTCCCACGAGCAAGAGTTGTTTTTTGGTAAGGAAAGTCACTATTGCGCTCTCATTGCCATACACAGTGCAAATAGCCCTCCCGTCTGCTCCCAGCAAGTACAGTGTATTGACTGAAGAGGAGCTACTGTTCTTCTCAGTTTCCTAAGCAGAGTTGAACTAGATATGGCCCGTGTTTGTAGGAAGCACAGTTCTTTTTTTTGAGCAAGCTCACTGTTTTGGCCCTATAGGAAACACAGTAGAGTAGAAGAGTGCTCTTTTCTCAAAAGCAGAGTGTGTTTCTTGTAAAGCGAGCTAGAGTTTGTTTCCCAGTCCTAAATGGAGTTGAGTCACATGCAGTTTTTTATCCTATGAGCAAGAGTTGTTTTCTGGTAAGATGAGTCACTATTGTGGTCCAATTGCCATACACAGTGCAAATAGCACTGGCGTCTGTTCCCAGCAAGTACAGTGTATTTGACTGAAGAAGGTCTACTGTTCTTGTCAGTTTCCTGAGCAGAGTTGAACTAGATATGACCCGTGTGTTTAGGAAACACAGTTCTTTTGTTTTGAGCAAGCTCACTGTTCTGGCCCTATAGGAAACACAGTAGAGTAGAAGCGTGCTCTTTTCTCAAAAGCAGAGTGTGTTTCTTGTAAGGCGAGCTAGAGTTTGTTTCCCAGTCCTAAATGGAGTTGAATCACATGCAGTTTTTGGTCCTACGAGCAAGAGTTGTTTTCTGGTAAGGAAAGTCACTATTGTGCTCCCTTAGCCACACACAGTTCAAATAGCGCTCGCGTCTGCTCCCAGCAAGTACAGTGTATTGGAAAGAAGAGGAGCTTCTGTTCTTGTCAGTTTCCTAAGCAGAGTTGAACTAGATATGACCCGTGTGTGTAGTAAGCACAGTTCTTTTGTTCGTAGCAAGCTCACTGTTCGGACTCCATTGGAAACACAGTAGAGTAGAAGAGAGCTCTTTTCTCAAAAGCAGAGTGTGTTTCTTGTAAGGCTAGCTAGTGTTTGTTTCCCAGTCAGAAACGGAGTTGAATCCCACGCAGTTTCTGTTCCTGCAAGCAAGAGTTGTTTTCTGGTAAGAAGAGTCACTATTGCGTTCCCTTGCCATACACAGTGCAAATAGCACTCGCGTCTGTTCGCAGCAAGTACAGTGTATTGGACTGAAGAGGAGCTACTGTTCTTGTCAGTTTTCTAAGCAGAGTTGAACTAGATATGGCCGTGTGTGTAGGAAGCACAGTTCTTTTGTTCTGAGCAAGCTCACTGTTCTGGCCCTATAGGAAACACAGTAGAGTAGAAGAGTGCTCTTTTATCAAAAGCAGAGTGTATTTCTTGTAGGGTGAGCTAGAGTTTGTTTCCCAGTCCTAAATGGATTTGAATCACATGCAGTTTCTGGTACTACGAGCAAGAGTTGTTTTCTGGTATGGAAAGTCACTATTGTGCTCCCTTTGCCATACACAGTGCAAATAGCACTCGCGTCTGTTCCCAGCACGTACAGTGTATTGGACTGAAGAGGAGCTAATGTTCTTGTCAGTTTCCTAAAAAGAGTTGAACTAGATATGGTCCGTGTGTGTAGGAAGCACAGTTCTATTGTTCTGAGCAAGCTCACTGTTCTGGCCTTATAGGAAACACAGTAGAGTAGAAGAGTGCTCTTTTCTCAAAAGCAGAGTGTGTTTCTTCTAAGGCGAGCTAGGGTTTGTTTCCCAGTCAGAAACGAAGTTGAATCCCATGCAGTTTCTGGTCCTACGAGCAAGAGTTGTTTTCTGGTAAGAAGAGTCACTATTGCGCTCCCATTGACATACACAGTGCAAATAGCACTCGTGTCTGCTCCCAGCAAGTACAGTGTATTGGACTGAAGAGGAGATACTGTTCTTCTCAGTTTCCTAAGCAGAGTTGAACTAGATATGGCCCGTGTGTGTAGGAAGCACAGTTCTTTTTTTCTGAGCAAGCTCACTGTTCGGACACCATGGGAAACACAGTAGAGTAGAAGAGTGCTCTTTTCTCAAAAGCAGAGTGTGTTTCTTGTAAGACGAGCTAGCATTTGTTTCCCAGTCATAAATGGAGTTGAATCCCATGCAGTTTCTGGTCCTACGAGCAAGAGTTTTTTTCTGGTAAGAAGAGTCACAATTACGCTCCCATTGTCATACACAGGGCAAATAGCACGGGTTTATGTTCCCAGCATTTACAGTGTATTGGACTGAGGAGGATCTACTGTTCTTGTCACTTTCCTAAGCAAAGTTGAACTAGATATGGCCCGTGTGTGTAGGAAGCACAGTTCTTTTGTTCTAAGCAAGCTCACTGCTCTGAACCTATAGGAAACACAGTAGAGTAGAAGAGTGCTCTTTTCTCAAAAGCAGAGTGTGTTTCTTGTAAGGCTAGCTAGTGTTTGTTTCCCAGTCAGAAACGGAGTTGAATCCCATGCAGTTTCTGATCCTACGAGCAAGAGTTGTTTTCTGGTAAGAAGAGTCACTATTGAGCTCCCAATGTCATATACAGTGCAAATAGCACTCGCTTCTGCTCCCAGCAAGTAGAGTGTATTGGACTGAAGAGGAGCTACTGTTCTTGTCAGTTTCCTATGCAGAGTTGAACTACATATGGCCCGTGTGTGTAGGAAGCACAGTTCTTTTGTTCTGAGCAAGCTCACTGTTCAGACCCCATAGGAAACACAGTAGAGTAGAAGAGTACTCTTTTCTCAAAAGCAGAGTGTATTTATTTTAAGGCGAGCTAGCGTTTGTTTCCCAGTCCAAAATGGAGTTGAATCACATGCAGTTTTTGATCCTACGAGTAAGAGTTGTTTTCTGGTAAGGAAAGAAACTATTGTGCTCCTTTAGCCACACACAGTGCAAATAGCACTCGCGTCTGCTCCCAGCAAGTACAGTGTATTGGAAAGAAGAGGAGCTACTGTTCTTGTCAGTTTCCTAAGCAGAGTTGAACTAGATATGACACGTGTGTGTAGTAAGCATAGTTCTTTTTTTCTAAGCAAGCTCACTGTTCGGACCCCATAGGAAACACAGTAGAGTAGAAGAGTGCTCTTTTCTCAAAAGCAGAGTGTGTTTCTTTTAAGGCTAGCTAGCGTTCGTTTCAAAGTCATAAATGGAGTTGAATCCCATGCAGTTTCTGGTCCTATGAGCAAGAGTTGTTTTCTTTTAAGAAGAGACACTATTACGCTCCCATTTTCAAACACAGGGCAAATAGCAATGGCGTCTGTTCCCAGCATGTACAGTGTATTGGACTGAAGAGGAGCTACTGTTCTTGTCAGTTTCCTAAGCAGAGTTGAACTAGATATGGCCCGTGTGTGTAGGAAGCACAGTTCTTTTGTTCTGAGCAAGCTCGCTGTTCGGACCACATAGGAAACACAGTAGAGTAGGCGAATGCTCTTTTCTCAAAAGCAGAGTGTGTTTCTTGTAAGGCTAGCTAGTGTTTGTTTCCCAGTCAGAAACAGAGTTGAATCACACGCAGTTTCTGGTCCTACGAGCAAGAGTTGTTTTCTTGTAAGAAGAGTCACTACTGCGCTCCCATTGCCATACACAGGACAAATAGCACTGGCGTCTGTTCCCAGCAAGTACAGTGTATTGGACTGAAGAGGATCTACTGCTCTTTTCAGGTTCCTAAGCAGAATTGAACTAGATATGGCCGTGTGTGTAGGAAGGACATTTCTTTTGTTCTGAGCAAGCTCACTGTTCAGACTCCAGAGGAAACACAGTAGAGTAGAAGAGTGCTCTTTTCTCAAAAGCAGAGTGTGTTTCTTGTAAGGCGAGCTAGCATTTGTTTCCTAGTCCTAAATGGAGTTGAATCACATGCAGTTTCTGGTCCTACGAACAAGAGTAGTTTTCTGCTAAGGAAAGTCACATTGCGCTCCCATTGCCATACACAGTGCAAATAGCACTCGCGTCTGTTCCCAGCAAGTACAGTGTATTGGACTGAATAGGTGCTACTGTTCTTGTCAGTTTCCTAAGCAGAGTTGAACTAGATATGATTCGTGTGTGTAGGAAGGACATTTCTTTTGTTCTGAGCAAGCTCACTGTTTGGAACCCATAGGAAACACAGTAGAGTAGAAGAGTGCTCTTTTCTCTAAAGCAGAGTGTGTTTCTTGTAAGTCGAGCTAGCGTTTGTTTCGCAGTCCTAAATGGAGTTGAATCCCATGCAGTTTTTGGTACTACGAGCAAGAGTTGTTTTCTGGTAAGAAGACTCACTATTCCGCTGCCATTGCCATACACAGGACAAATAGCACTGGCGTCTTTTCGCAGCAAGTACAGTGTATTGGACTGAAGAAGATCTACTGTTCTTGTCAGGTTCCTAAGCAGAGTTGAACTAGATATGGCCCGTGTGTGTAGGAAGCACAGTTCTTTTTTTCTGAGCAAGCTCACTGTTTTGGCCCTATAGGAAACACAGTAGAGTAGAAGAGTGCTCTTTTCTCAAAAGCAGTGTGTGTTTCTTGTAAAGCGAGCTAGAGTTTGTTTCCCAGTACTAAATGGAGTTGAGTCACATGCAGTTTTTTATCCTATGAGCAAGAGTTGTTTTCTGGTAAGACGAGTCACTATTGTGGTCCAATTGCCATACACAGTGCAAATAGCACTCGCGTCTGTTCCCAGCAAGTACAGTGTATTGGACTGAAGAGGGTCTACTGTTCTTGTCAGTTTCCAAAGCAGAGTTGAACTAGATATGGCCCGTGTTTTTAGGAAGCACAGTTCTTTTGTTTTGAGCAAGCTCACTGTTCTGGCCCTATTGGAACACAGTAGAGTAGAAGCGTGCTCTTTTCTCAAAAGCAGAGTGTGTTTCTTGTAAGGCTAGCTAGTGTTTGTTTCCCAGTCAGAAACGGAGTTGAATCCCACGCAGTTTCTGGTCCTGCAAGCAAGAGTTGTTTTCTGGTAAGAAGAGTCACTATTGCGTTCCCTTGCCAAACAGTGCAAATAGCACTCGCGTCTGTTCCCAGCAATTACAGTGTATTGGACTGAAGAGGAGCTTCTGTTCTTGTCAGTTTTCTAAGCAGAGTTGAACTAGATATGGCCCGTGTGTGTAGGAAGCACAGTTCTTTTGTTCTGAGCAAGCTCACTGTTCTAGCCCTATAGGAAACACAGTAGAGTAGAAGAGTGCTCTTTTCTCAAAAGCAGAGTGTGTTTCTTGTAGGGTGAGCTAGAGTTTGTTTCCCAGTCCTAAATGGATTTGAATCACATTCAGTTTCTGGTACTACGAGCAAGAGTTGTTTTCTGGTAAGGAAAGTCACTATTGTGCTCCCTTTGCCATACACAGTGCAAATAGCACTCGCGTCTGTTCCCAGCACGTACAGTGTATTGGACTGAAGAGGAGCTACTGTTCTTGTCAGTTTCCTAAGAAGAGTTGTACTAGATATGGTCCGTGTGTGTAGGAAGCACAGTTCTATTGTTCTGAGCAAGCTCACTGTTCTGGCCCTATAGGAAACACAGTAGAGTAGAAGAGTGCTCTTTTCTCAAAAGCAGAGTGTGTTTCTTGTAAGGCTAGCTAGTGTTTGTTTCCCAGTCAGAAACGAAGTTGAATCCCATGCAGTTTCTGGTCCTACGAGCAAAAGTTGTTTTCTGGTAAGAAGTGTCACTATTGCGCTCCCATTGCCATACACAGTGCAAATACCACTCGCGTCTGTTCCCAGCAAGTACAGTGTATTGGACAGAAGAGGAGATAGTGTTCTTGTCAGTTTTCTAACCAGAGTTGAACTAGATATGGCCCGTGTGTGTAGGAAGCACAGTTCTTTTTTTCTGAGCAAGCTCACTGTTCGGACACCATAGGAAACACAGTAGAGTAGAAGAGTGCTCTTTTCTCTAAAGCACAGTGTGTTTCTTGTAAGGCGAGCTAGCATTTGTTTCCCAGTCCTAAATGGAGTTGAATCCCATGCAGTTTCTGGTCCTACGAGCAAGAGTTGTTTTCTGGTAAGGAAAGCCACTATTGCGCTGCCATTGCCATACACAGGACAAATAGCACTGTTGTCTGTTCCCAGCAAGTACAGTGTATTGGACTGAAGAGGATCTACTGTTTTTGTCAGGTTCCTAAGCAGAATTGAACTAGATATGGCCGTGTATGTAGGAAGCACAGTTCTTTTGTTCTGAGCAAGCTCACTGTTCGGACCACATAGGAAACACCGTAGAGTAGAAGAGTGCTCTTTTCTCAAAAGCAGAGTGTGTTTCTTGTAAGGCGAGCTAGCATTTGTTTCCCAGTCCTAAATGGCGTTGTATCACATGCAGTTTGTAGTCCTATGAGCAAGAGTTGTTTTCTGGTAAGGAAAGTCACTATTGCGCTCTCATTGCCATACACAGTGCAAATAGCACTCGCGTCTGTTCCCAGCAAGTACAGTGTATTGGACTGAAGGATCTACTGTTCTTGTCAGGTTCCTAAGCAGAGTTGAACTAGATATGGCCGGTGTGTGTAGGAAGCACAGTTATTATGTTCTGAGCAAACTCACCGTTCCGGCCCTATAGGAAACACAGTAGAGTAGAAGAGTGCTCTTTTCTCTAAAGCAGAGTGTGTTTCTTGTAAGGCGAGCTAGTGTTTGTTTCCCAGTCAGAAACGGAGTTGAATCCCACGCAGTTTCTGGTCCTGCAAGCAAGAGTTGTTTTCTGGTAAGAAGAGTCACTATTGCGTTCCCTTGCCATACACAGTGCAAATAGCACTCGCGTCTGTTCCCAGCAATTACAGTGTATTGGACTGAAGAGGAGCTTCTGTTCTTGTCAGTTTTCTAAGCAGAGTTGAACTAGATATGGCCCGTGTGTGTAGGAAGCACAGTTCTTTTGTTCTGAGCAAGCTCACTGTTCTGGCCCTATAGGAAACACAGTAGAGTAGAAGAGTGCTCTTTTCTCAAAAGCAGAGTGTGTTTCTTGTAGGGTGAGCTAGAGTTTGTTTCCCAGTCCTAAATGGATTTGAATCACATTCAGTTTCTGGTACTACGAGCAAGAGTTGTTTTCTGGTAAGGAAAGTCACTTTTGTGCTCCCTTTGCCATACACAGTGCAAATAGCACTCGCGTCTGTTCCCAGCACGTACAGTGTATTGGACTGAAGAGGAGCTACTGTTCTTGTCAGTTTCCTAAGAAGAGTTGTACTAGATATGGTCCGTGTGTGTAGGAAGCACAGTTCTATTGTTCTGAGCAAGCTCACTGTTCTGGCCCTATAGGAAACACAGTAGAGTAGAAGAGTGCTCTTTTCTCAAAAGCAGAGTGTGTTTCTTGTAAGGCTAGCTAGTGTTTGTTTCCCAGTCAGAAACGAAGTTGAATCCCATGCAGTTTCTGGTCCTACGAGCAAAAGTTGTTTTCTGGTAAGAAGAGTCACTATTGCGCTCCCATTGCCATACACAGTGCAAATACCACTCGCGTCTGTTCCCAGCAAGTACAGTGTATTGGACAGAAGAGGAGATAGTGTTCTTGTCAGTTTTCTAACCAGAGTTGAACTAGATATGGCCCGTGTCTGTAGGAAGCACAGTTCTTTTTTTCTGAGCAAGCTCACTGTTCGGACCACATAGGAAACACAGTAGAGTAGAAGAGTGCTCTTTTCTCTAAAGCAGAGTGTGTTTCTTGTAAGGCGAGCTAGCATTTGTTTCCCAGTCCTAAATGGAGTTGAATCACATGCAGTTTCTGGTCCTAGGAGCAAGAGTTGTTATATGGTAAGAAGAGTCACTATTGCGCTCCCATTGCCATACACAGGACAAATAGCACTGGCGTCTGTTCCCAGCAAGTACAGTGTATTGGACTGAAGAGGATCTACTGTTCTTGTCAGGTTCCTAAGCAGAATTGTACTAGACATGGCCGTGTGTGTAGGAAGCACAGTTCTTTTGTTCTGAGCAAGCTCACTGTTCGGACCCCATAGGAAACACAGTAGAGTAGAAGAGTGTTCTTTTCTCAAAAGCAGAGTGTGTTTCTTATAACGCGAGCTAGCGTATGTTTCCCAGTCCTAAATGGAGTTGAATCACATGCAGTTTCTGGTCCTACGAGCAAGAGTTGTTTTCTGGTAAGGAAAGCCACTATTGCGCTGCCATTGCCATACACAGGACAAATAGCACTGTTGTCTGTTCCCAGCAAGTACAGTGTATTGGACTGAAGAGGATCTACTGTTTTTGTCAGGTTCCTAAGCAGAATTGAACTAGATATGGCCGTGTATGTAGGAAGCACAGTTCTTTTGTTCTGAGCAAGCTCACTGTTCGGACCACATAGGAAACACCGTAGAGTAGAAGAGTGCTCTTTTCTCAAAAGCAGAGTGTGTTTCTTGTAAGGTGAGCTAGCATTTGTTTCCCAGTCCTAAATGGCGTTGTATCACATGCAGTTTGTAGTCCTATGAGCAAGAGTTGTTTTCTGGTAAGGAAAGTCACTATTGTGCTCTCATTGCCATACACAGTGCAAATAGCACTCGCGTCTGTTCCCAGCAAGTACAGTGTATTGGACTGAAGGATCTACTGTTCTTGTCAGGTTCCTAAGCAGAGTTGAACTAGATATGGCCGGTGTGTGTAGGAAGCACAGTTATTATGTTCTGAGCAAACTCACCGTTCCGGCTCTATAGGAAACACAGTAGAGTAGAAGAGTGCTCTTTTCTCTAAAGCAGAGTGTGTTTCTTGTAAGGCGAGCTAGTGTTTGTTTTCCAGTCAGAAACGGAGTTGAATCCCACGCAGTTTCTGGTCCTGCAAGCAAGACTTGTTTTCTCGTAAGAAGAGTCACTATTGCGTTCCCTTGCCATACACAGTGCAAATAGCACTCGCGTCTGTTCCCAGCAATTACAGTGTATTGGACTGAAGAGGAGCTTCTGTTCTTGTCAGTTTTCTAAGCAGAGTTGAACTAGATATGGCCCGTGTGTGTAGGAAGCACAGTTCTTTTGTTCTGAGCAAGCTCACTGTTCTGGCCCTATAGGAAACACAGTAGTGTAGAAGAGTGCTCTTTTCTCAAAAGCAGAGTGTGTTTCTTGTAGGGTGAGCTAGAGTTTGTTTCCCAGTCCTAAAGGGATTTGAATCACATTCAGTTTCTGGTACTACGAGCAAGAGTTGTTTTCTGGTAAGGAAAGTCACTTTTGTGCTCCCTTTGCCATACACAGTGCAAATAGCACTCGCGTCTGTTCCCAGCACGTACAGTGTATTGGACTGAAGAGGAGCTACTGTTCTTGTCAGTTTCCTAAGTAGAGTTGTACTAGATATGGCCCGTGTGTGTAGGAAGCACAGTTCTTTTTTTCTGAGCAAGCTCACTGTTCGGACCCCATAGGAAACACAGTAGAGTAGAAGAGTGCTCTTTTCTCTAAAGCAGAGTGTGTTTCTTGTAAGGCGAGCTAGCATTTGTTTCCCAGTCCTAAATGGAGTTGAATCCCATGCAGTTTCTGGTCCTAGGAGCAAGAGTTGTTATATGGTAAGAAGAGTCACTATTGCGCTGCCATTGCCATACACAGGACAAATAGCACTGGCGTCTGTTCCCAGCAAGTACAGTGTATTGGACTGAAGAGGATCTACTGTTCTTGTCAGGTTCCTAAGCAGAATTGTACTAGACATGGCCGTGTGTGTAGGAAGCACAGTTCTTTTGTTCTGAGCAAGCTCACTGTTCGGACCCCATAGGAAACACAGTAGAGTAGAAGAGTGTTCTTTTCTCAAAAGCAGAGTGTGTTTCTTATAACGCGAGCTAGCGTATGTTTCCCAGTCCTAAATGGAGTTGAATCACATGCAGTTTCTGGTCCTACGAGCAAGAGTTGTTTTCTGGTAAGGAAAGCCACTATTGCGCTGCCATTGCCATACACAGGACAAATAGCACTGTTGTCTGTTCCCAGCAAGTACAGTGTATTGGACTGAAGAGGATCTACTGTTTTTGTCAGGTTCCTAAGCAGAATTGAACTAGATATGGCCGTGTATGTAGGAAGCACAGTTCTTTTGTTCTGAGCAAGCTCACTGTTCGGACCACATAGGAAACACCGTAGAGTAGAAGAGTGCTCTTTTCTCAAAAGCAGAGTGTGTTTCTTGTAAGGCGAGCTAGCATTTGTTTCCCAGTCCTAAATGGCGTTGTATCACATGCAGTTTGTAGTCCTATGAGCAAGAGTTGTTTTCTGGTAAGGAAAGTCACTATTGCGCTCTCATTGCCATACACAGTGCAAATAGCACTCGCGTCTGTTCCCAGCAAGTACAGTGTATTGGACTGAAGGATCTACTGTTCTTGTCAGGTTCCTAAGCAGAGTTGAACTAGATATGGCCGGTGTGTGTAGGAAGCACAGTTATTATGTTCTGAGCAAACTCACCGATCCGGCCCTATAGGAAACACAGTAGAGTAGAAGAGTGCTCTTTTCTCTAAAGCAGAGTGTGTTTCTTGTAAGGCGAGCTAGTGTTTGTTTCCCAGTCAGAAACGGAGTTGAATCCCAGGCAGTTTCTGGTCCTGCAAGCAAGAGTTGTTTTCTGGTAAGAAGAGTCACTATTGCGTTCCCTTGCCATACACAGTGCAAATAGCACTCGCGTCTGTTCCCAGCAATTACAGTGTATTGGACTGAAGAGGAGCTTCTGTTCTTGTCAGTTTTCTAAGCAGAGTTGAACTAGATATGGCCCGTGTGTGTAGGAAGCACAGTTCTTTTGTTCTGAGCAAGCTCACTGTTCTGGCCCTATAGGAAACACAGTAGAGTAGAAGAGTGCTCTTTTCTCAAAAGCAGAGTGTGTTTCTTGTAGGGTGAGCTAGAGTTTGTTTCCCAGTCCTAAATGGATTTGAATCACATTCAGTTTCTGGTACTACGAGCAAGAGTTGTTTTCTGGTAAGGAAAGTCACTATTGTGCTCCCTTTGCCATACACAGTGCAAATAGCACTCGCGTCTGTTCCCAGCACGTACAGTGTATTGGACTGAAGAGGAGCTACTGTTCTTGTCAGTTTCCTAAGAAGAGTTGTACTAGATATGGCCCGTGTGTGTAGGAAGCACAGTTCTTTTTTTCTGAGCAAGCTCACTGTTCGGACCCCATAGGAAACACAGTAGAGTAGAAGAGTGCTCTTTTCTCTAAAGCAGAGTGTGTTTCTTGTCAGGCGAGCTAGCATTTGTTTCCCAGTCCTAAATGGAGTTGAATCCCATGCAGTTTCTGGTCCTAGGAGCAAGAGTTGTTATATGGTAAGAAGAGTCACTATTGCGCTGCCATTGCCATACACAGGACAAATAGCACTGGCGTCTGTTCCCAGCAAGTACAGTGTATTGGACTGAAGAGGATCTACTGTTCTTGTCAGGTTCCTAAGCAGAATTGTACTAGACATGGCCGTGTGTGTAGGAAGCACAGTTCTTTTGTTCTGAGCAAGCTCACTGTTCGGACCCCATAGGAAACACAGTAGAGTAGAAGAGTGTTCTTTTCTCAAAAGCAGAGTGTGTTTCTTATAACGCGAGCTAGCGTATGTTTCCCAGTCCTAAATGGAGTTGAATCACATGCAGTTTCTGGTCCTACGAGCAAGAGTTGTTTTCTGGTAAGGAAAGCCACTATTGCGCTGCCATTGCCATACACAGGACAAATAGCACTGTTGTCTGTTCCCAGCAAGTACAGTGTATTGGACTGAAGAGGATCTACTGTTTTTGTCAGGTTCCTAAGCAGAATTGAACTAGATATGGCCGTGTATGTAGGAAGCACAGTTCTTTTGTTCTGAGCAAGCTCACTGTTCGGACCACATAGGAAACACCGTAGAGTAGAAGAGTGCTCTTTTCTCAAAAGCAGAGTGTGTTTCTTGTAAGGCGAGCTAGCATTTGTTTCCCAGTCCTAAATGGCGTTGTATCACATGCAGTTTGTAGTCCTATGAGCAAGAGTTGTTTTCTGGTAAGGAAAGTCACTATTGCGCTCTCATTGCCATACACAGTGCAAATAGCACTCGCGTCTGTTCCCAGCAAGTACAGTGTATTGGACTGAAGGATCTACTGTTCTTGTCAGGTTCCTAAGCAGAGTTGAACTAGATATGGCCGGTGTGTGTAGGAAGCACAGTTATTATGTTCTGAGCAAACTCACCGATCCGGCCCTATAGGAAACACAGTAGAGTAGAAGAGTGCTCTTTTCTCTAAAGCAGAGTGTGTTTCTTGTAAGGCGAGCTAGTGTTTGTTTCCCAGTCAGAAACGGAGTTGAATCCCATGCAGTTTCTGGTCCTGCAAGCAAGAGTTGTTTTCTGGTAAGAAGAGTCACTATTGCGTTCCCTTGCCATACACAGTGCAAATAGCACTCGCGTCTGTTCCCAGCAATTACAGTGTATTGGACTGAAGAGGAGCTTCTGTTCTTGTCAGTTTTCTAAGCAGAGTTGAACTAGATATGGCCCGTGTGTGTAGGAAGCACAGTTCTTTTGTTCTGAGCAAGCTCACTGTTCTGGCCCTATAGGAAACACAGTAGAGTAGAAGAGTGCTCTTTTCTCAAAAGCAGAGTGTGTTTCTTGTAGGGTGAGCTAGAGTTTGTTTCCCAGTCCTAAATGGATTTGAATCACATTCAGTTTCTGGTACTACGAGCAAGAGTTGTTTTCTGGTAAGGAAAGTCACTATTGTGCTCCCTTTGCCATACACAGTGCAAATAGCACTCCCGTCTGTTCCCAGCACGTACAGTGTATTGGACTGAAGAGGAGCTACTGTTCTTGTCAGTTTCCTAAGAAGAGTTGTACTAGATATGGTCCGTGTGTGTAGGAAGCACAGTTCTATTGTTCTGAGCAAGCTCACTGTTCTGGCCCTATAGGAAACACAGTAGAGTAGAAGAGTGCTCTTTTCTCAAAAGCAGAGTGTGTTTCTTGTAAGGCTAGCTAGTGTTTGTTTCCCAGTCAGAAACGAAGTTGAATCCCAAGCAGTTTCTGGTCCTACGAGCAAAAGTTGTTTTCTGGTAAGAAGAGTCACTATTGCGCTCCCATTGCCATACACAGTGCAAATACCACTCGCGTCTGTTCCCAGCAAGTACAGTGTATTGGACAGAAGAGGAGATAGTGTTCTTGTCAGTTTTCTAACCAGAGTTGAACTAGATATGGCCCGTGTGTGTAGGAAGCACAGTTCTTTTTTTCTGAGCAAGCTCACTGTTCGGACCCCATAGGAAACACAGTAGAGTAGAAGAGTGCTCTTTTCTCTAAAGCAGAGTGTGTTTCTTGTCAGGCGAGCTAGCATTTGTTTCCCAGTCCTAAATGGAGTTGAATCCCATGCAGTTTCTGGTCCTAGGAGCAAGAGTTGTTATATGGTAAGAAGAGTCACTATTGCGCTGCCATTGCCATACACAGGACAAATAGCACTGGCGTCTGTTCCCAGCAAGTACAGTGTATTGGACTGAAGAGGATCTACTGTTCTTGTCAGGTTCCTAAGCAGAATTGTACTAGACATGGCCGTGTGTGTAGGAAGCACAGTTCTTTTGTTCTGAGCAAGCTCACTGTTCGGACCCCATAGGAAACACAGTAGAGTAGAAGAGTGTTCTTTTCTCTAAAGCAGAGTGTGTTTCTTATAACGCGAGCTAGCGTATGTTTCCCAGTCCTAAATGGAGTTGAATCACATGCAGTTTCTGGTCCTACGAGCAAGAGTTGTTTTCTGGTAAGGAAAGCCACTATTGCGCTGCCATTGCCATACACAGGACAAATAGCACTGTTGTCTGTTCCCAGCAAGTACAGTGTATTGGACTGAAGAGGATCTACTGTTTTTGTCAGGTTCCTAAGCAGAATTGAACTAGATATGGCCGTGTATGTAGGAAGCACAGTTCTTTTGTTCTGAGCAAGCTCACTGTTCGGACCACATAGGAAACACCGTAGAGTAGAAGAGTGCTCTTTTCTCAAAAGCAGAGTGTGTTTCTTGTAAGGCGAGCTAGCATTTGTTTCCCAGTCCTAAATGGCGTTGTATCACATGCAGTTTGTAGTCCTATGAGCAAGAGTTGTTTTCTGGTAAGGAAAGTCACTATTGCGCTCTCATTGCCATACACAGTGCAAATAGCACTCGCGTCTGTTCCCAGCAAGTACAGTGTATTGGACTGAAGGATCTACTGTTCTTGTCAGGTTCCTAAGCAGAGTTGAACTAGATATGGCCGGTGTGTGTAGGAAGCACAGTTATTATGTTCTGAGCAAACTCACCGATCCGGCCCTATAGGAAACACAGTAGAGTAGAAGAGTGCTCTTTTCTCTAAAGCAGAGTGTGTTTCTTGTAAGGCGAGCTAGTGTTTGTTTCCCAGTCAGAAACGGAGTTGAATCCCATGCAGTTTCTGGTCCTGCAAGCAAGAGTTGTTTTCTGGTAAGAAGAGTCACTATTGCGTTCCCTTGCCATACACAGTGCAAATAGCACTCGCGTCTGTTCCCAGCAATTACAGTGTATTGGACTGAAGAGGAGCTTCTGTTCTTGTCAGTTTTCTAAGCAGAGTTGAACTAGATATGGCCCGTGTGTGTAGGAAGCACAGTTCTTTTGTTCTGAGCAAGCTCACTGTTCTGGCCCTATAGGAAACACAGTAGAGTAGAAGAGTGCTCTTTTCTCAAAAGCAGAGTGTGTTTCTTGTAGGGTGAGCTAGAGTTTGTTTCCCAGTCCTAAATGGATTTGAATCACATTCAGTTTCTGGTACTACGAGCAAGAGTTGTTTTCTGGTAAGGAAAGTCACTATTGTGCTCCCTTTGCCATACACAGTGCAAATAGCACTCGCGTCTGTTCCCAGCACGTACAGTGTATTGGACTGAAGAGGAGCTACTGTTCTTGTCAGTTTCCTAAGAAGAGTTGTACTAGATATGGTCCGTGTGTGTAGGAAGCACAGTTCTATTGTTCTGAGCAAGCTCACTGTTCTGGCCCTATAGGAAACACAGTAGAGTAGAAGAGTGCTCTTTTCTCAAAAGCAGAGTGTGTTTCTTGTAAGGCTAGCTAGTGTTTGTTTCCCAGTCAGAAACGAAGTTGAATCCCATGCAGTTTCTGGTCCTACGAGCAAAAGTTGTTTTCTGGTAAGAAGAGTCACTATTGCGCTCCCATTGCCATACACAGTGCAAATACCACTCGCGTCTGTTCCCAGCAAGTACAGTGTATTGGACAGAAGAGGAGATAGTGTTCTTGTCAGTTTTCTAACCAGAGTTGAACTAGATATGGCCCGTGTGTGTAGGAAGCACAGTTCTTTTTTTCTGAGCAAGCTCACTGTTCGGACCCCATAGGAAACACAGTAGAGTAGAAGAGTGCTCTTTTCTCTAAAGCAGAGTGTGTTTCTTGTCAGGCGAGCTAGCATTTGTTTCCCAGTCCTAAATGGAGTTGAATCCCATGCAGTTTCTGGTCCTAGGAGCAAGAGTTGTTATATGGTAAGAAGAGTCACTATTGCGCTGCCATTGCCATACACAGGACAAATAGCACTGGCGTCTGTTCCCAGCAAGTACAGTGTATTGGACTGAAGAGGATCTACTGTTCTTGTCAGGTTCCTAAGCAGAATTGTACTAGACATGGCCGTGTGTGTAGGAAGCACAGTTCTTTTGTTCTGAGCAAGCTCACTGTTCGGACCCCATAGGAAACACAGTAGAGTAGAAGAGTGTTCTTTTCTCAAAAGCAGAGTGTGTTTCTTATAACGCGAGCTAGCGTATGTTTCCCAGTCCTAAATGGAGTTGAATCACATGCAGTTTCTGGTCCTACGAGCAAGAGTTGTTTTCTGGTAAGGAAAGCCACTATTGCGCTGCCATTGCCATACACAGGACAAATAGCACTGTTGTCTGTTCCCAGCAAGTACAGTGTATTGGACTGAAGAGGATCTACTGTTTTTGTCAGGTTCCTAAGCAGAATTGAACTAGATATGGCCGTGTATGTAGGAAGCACAGTTCTTTTGTTCTGAGCAAGCTCACTGTTCGGACCACATAGGAAACACCGTAGAGTAGAAGAGTGCTCTTTTCTCAAAAGCAGAGTGTGTTTCTTGTAAGGCGAGCTAGCATTTGTTTCCCAGTCCTAAATGGCGTTGTATCACATGCAGTTTGTAGTCCTATGAGCAAGAGTTGTTTTCTGGTAAGGAAAGTCACTATTGCGCTCTCATTGCCATACACAGTGCAAATAGCACTCGCGTCTGTTCCCAGCAAGTACAGTGTATTGGACTGAAGGATCTACTGTTCTTGTCAGGTTCCTAAGCAGAGTTGAACTAGATATGGCCGGTGTGTGTAGGAAGCACAGTTATTATGTTCTGAGCAAACTCACCGATCCGGCCCTATAGGAAACACAGTAGAGTAGAAGAGTGCTCTTTTCTCTAAAGCAGAGTGTGTTTCTTGTAAGGCGAGCTAGTGTTTGTTTCCCAGTCAGAAAAGGAGTTGAATCCCATGCAGTTTCTGGTCCTGCAAGCAAGAGTTGTTTTCTGGTAAGAAGAGTCACTATTGCGTTCCCTTGCCATACACAGTGCAAATAGCACTCGCGTCTGTTCCCAGCAATTACAGTGTATTGGACTGAAGAGGAGCTTCTGTTCTTGTCAGTTTTCTAAGCAGAGTTGAACTAGATATGGCCCGTGTGTGTAGGAAGCACAGTTCTTTTGTTCTGAGCAAGCTCACTGTTCTGGCCCTATAGGAAACACAGCAGAGTAGAAGAGTGCTCTTTTCTCAAAAGCAGAGTGTGTTTCTTGTAGGGTGAGCTAGAGTTTGTTTCCCAGTCCTAAATGGATTTGAATCACATTCAGTTTCTGGTACTACGAGCAAGAGTTGTTTTCTGGTAAGGAAAGTCACTATTGTGCTCCCTTTGCCATACACAGTGCAAATAGCACTCGCGTCTGTTCCCAGCACGTACAGTGTATTGGACTGAAGAGGAGCTACTGTTCTTGTCAGTTTCCTAAGAAGAGTTGTACTAGATATGGTCCGTGTGTGTAGGAAGCACAGTTCTATTGTTCTGAGCAAGCTCACTGTTCTGGCCCTATAGGAAACACAGTAGAGTAGAAGAGTGCTCTTTTCTCAAAAGCAGAGTGTGTTTCTTGTAAGGCTAGCTAGTGTTTGTTTCCCAGTCAGAAACGAAGTTGAATCCCATGCAGTTTCTGGTCCTACGAGCAAAAGTTGTTTTCTGGTAAGAAGAGTCACTATTGCGCTCCCATTGCCATACACAGTGCAAATACCACTCGCGTCTGTTCCCAGCAAGTACAGTGTATTGGACAGAAGAGGAGATAGTGTTCTTGTCAGTTTTCTAACCAGAGTTGAACTAGATATGGCCCGTGTGTGTAGGAAGCACAGTTCTTTTTTTCTGAGCAAGCTCACTGTTCGGACCCCATAGGAAACACAGTAGAGTAGAAGAGTGCTCTTTTCTCTAAAGCAGAGTGTGTTTCTTGTCAGGCGAGCTAGCATTTGTTTCCCAGTCCTAAATGGAGTTGAATCCCATGCAGTTTCTGGTCCTAGGAGCAAGAGTTGTTATATGGTAAGAAGAGTCACTATTGCGCTGCCATTGCCATACACAGGACAAATAGCACTGGCGTCTGTTCCCAGCAAGTACAGTGTATTGGACTGAAGAGGATCTACTGTTCTTGTCAGGTTCCTAAGCAGAATTGTACTAGACATGGCCGTGTGTGTAGGAAGCACAGTTCTTTTGTTCTGAGCAAGCTCACTGTTCGGACCCCATAGGAAACACAGTAGAGTAGAAGAGTGTTCTTTTCTCAAAAGCAGAGTGTGTTTCTTATAACGCGAGCTAGCGTATGTTTCCCAGTCCTAAATGGAGTTGAATCACATGCAGTTTCTGGTCCTACGAGCAAGAGTTGTTTTCTGGTAAGGAAAGCCACTATTGCGCTGCCATTGCCATACACAGGACAAATAGCACTGTTGTCTGTTCCCAGCAAGTACAGTGTATTGGACTGAAGAGGATCTACTGTTTTTGTCAGGTTCCTAAGCAGAATTGAACTAGATATGGCCGTGTATGTAGGAAGCACAGTTCTTTTGTTCTGAGCAAGCTCACTGTTCGGACCACATAGGAAACACCGTAGAGTAGAAGAGTGCTCTTTTCTCAAAAGCAGAGTGTGTTTCTTGTAAGGCGAGCTAGCATTTGTTTCCCAGTCCTAAATGGCGTTGTATCACATGCAGTTTGTAGTCCTATGAGCAAGAGTTGTTTTCTGGTAAGGAAAGTCACTATTGCGCTCTCATTGCCATACACAGTGCAAATAGCACTCGCGTCTGTTCCCAGCAAGTACAGTGTATTGGACTGAAGGATCTACTGTTCTTGTCAGGTTCCTAAGCAGAGTTGAACTAGATATGGCCGGTGTGTGTAGGAAGCACAGTTATTATGTTCTGAGCAAACTCACCGATCCGGCCCTATAGGAAACACAGTAGAGTAGAAGAGTGCTCTTTTCTCTAAAGCAGAGTGTGTTTCTTGTAAGGCGAGCTAGTGTTTGTTTCCCAGTCAGAAAAGGAGTTGAATCCCATGCAGTTTCTGGTCCTGCAAGCAAGAGTTGTTTTCTGGTAAGAAGAGTCACTATTGCGTTCCCTTGCCATACACAGTGCAAATAGCACTCGCGTCTGTTCCCAGCAATTACAGTGTATTGGACTGAAGAGGAGCTTCTGTTCTTGTCAGTTTTCTAAGCAGAGTTGAACTAGATATGGCCCGTGTGTGTAGGAAGCACAGTTCTTTTGTTCTGAGCAAGCTCACTGTTCTGGCCCTATAGGAAACACAGCAGAGTAGAAGAGTGCTCTTTTCTCAAAAGCAGAGTGTGTTTCTTGTAGGGTGAGCTAGAGTTTGTTTCCCAGTCCTAAAAAGATTTGAATCACATTCAGTTTCTGGTACTACGAGCAAGAGTTGTTTTCTGGTAAGGAAAGTCACTATTGTGCTCCCTTTGCCATACACAGTGCAAATAGCACTCGCGTCTGTTCCCAGCACGTACAGTGTATTGGACTGAAGAGGAGCTACTGTTCTTGTCAGTTTCCTAAGAAGAGTTGTACTAGATATGGTCCGTGTGTGTAGGAAGCACAGTTCTATTGTTCTGAGCAAGCTCACTGTTCTGGCCCTATAGGAAACACAGTAGAGTAGAAGAGTGCTCTTTTCTCAAAAGCAGAGTGTGTTTCTTGTAAGGCTAGCTAGTGTTTGTTTCCCAGTCAGAAACGAAGTTGAATCCCATGCAGTTTCTGGTCCTACGAGCAAAAGTTGTTTTCTGGTAAGAAGAGTCACTATTGCGCTCCCATTGCCATACACAGTGCAAATACCACTCGCGTCTGTTCCCAGCAAGTACAGTGTATTGGACAGAAGAGGAGATAGTGTTCTTGTCAGTTTTCTAACCAGAGTTGAACTAGATATGGCCCGTGTGTGTAGGAAGCACAGTTCTTTTTTTCTGAGCAAGCTCACTGTTCGGACCCCATAGGAAACACAGTAGAGTAGAAGAGTGCTCTTTTCTCTAAAGCAGAGTGTGTTTCTTGTCAGGCGAGCTAGCATTTGTTTCCCAGTCCTAAATGGAGTTGAATCCCATGCAGTTTCTGGTCCTAGGAGCAAGAGTTGTTATATGGTAAGAAGAGTCACTATTGCGCTGCCATTGCCATACACAGGACAAATAGCACTGGCGTCTGTTCCCAGCAAGTACAGTGTATTGGACTGAAGAGGATCTACTGTTCTTGTCAGGTTCCTAAGCAGAATTGTACTAGACATGGCCGTGTGTGTAGGAAGCACAGTTCTTTTGTTCTGAGCAAGCTCACTGTTCGGACCCCATAGGAAACACAGTAGAGTAGAAGAGTGTTCTTTTCTCAAAAGCAGAGTGTGTTTCTTATAACGCGAGCTAGCGTATGTTTCCCAGTCCTAAATGGAGTTGAATCACATGCAGTTTCTGGTCCTACGAGCAAGAGTTGTTTTCTGGTAAGGAAAGCCACTATTGCGCTGCCATTGCCATACACAGGACAAATAGCACTGTTGTCTGTTCCCAGCAAGTACAGTGTATTGGACTGAAGAGGATCTACTGTTTTTGTCAGGTTCCTAAGCAGAATTGAACTAGATATGGCCGTGTATGTAGGAAGCACAGTTCTTTTGTTCTGAGCAAGCTCACTGTTCGGACCACATAGGAAACACCGTAGAGTAGAAGAGTGCTCTTTTCTCAAAAGCAGAGTGTGTTTCTTGTAAGGCGAGCTAGCATTTGTTTCCCAGTCCTAAATGGCGTTGTATCACATGCAGTTTGTAGTCCTATGAGCAAGAGTTGTTTTCTGGTAAGGAAAGTCACTATTGCGCTCTCATTGCCATACACAGTGCAAATAGCACTCGCGTCTGTTCCCAGCAAGTACAGTGTATTGGACTGAAGGATCTACTGTTCTTGTCAGGTTCCTAAGCAGAGTTGAACTAGATATGGCCGGTGTGTGTAGGAAGCACAGTTATTATGTTCTGAGCAAACTCACCGATCCGGCCCTATAGGAAACACAGTAGAGTAGAAGAGTGCTCTTTTCTCTAAAGCAGAGTGTGTTTCTTGTAAGGCGAGCTAGTGTTTGTTTCCCAGTCAGAAAAGGAGTTGAATCCCATGCAGTTTCTGGTCCTGCAAGCAAGAGTTGTTTTCTGGTAAGAAGAGTCACTATTGCGTTCCCTTGCCATACACAGTGCAAATAGCACTCGCGTCTGTTCCCAGCAATTACAGTGTATTGGACTGAAGAGGAGCTTCTGTTCTTGTCAGTTTTCTAAGCAGAGTTGAACTAGATATGGCCCGTGTGTGTAGGAAGCACAGTTCTTTTGTTCTGAGCAAGCTCACTGTTCTGGCCCTATAGGAAACACAGCAGAGTAGAAGAGTGCTCTTTTCTCAAAAGCAGAGTGTGTTTCTTGTAGGGTGAGCTAGAGTTTGTTTCCCAGTCCTAAATGGATTTGAATCACATTCAGTTTCTGGTACTACGAGCAAGAGTTGTTTTCTGGTAAGGAAAGTCACTATTGTGCTCCCTTTGCCATACACAGTGCAAATAGCACTCGCGTCTGTTCCCAGCACGTACAGTGTATTGGACTGAAGAGGAGCTACTGTTCTTGTCAGTTTCCTAAGAAGAGTTGTACTAGATATGGTCCGTGTGTGTAGGAAGCACAGTTCTATTGTTCTGAGCAAGCTCACTGTTCTGGCCCTATAGGAAACACAGTAGAGTAGAAGAGTGCTCTTTTCTCAAAAGCAGAGTGTGTTTCTTGTAAGGCTAGCTAGTGTTTGTTTCCCAGTCAGAAACGAAGTTGAATCCCATGCAGTTTCTGGTCCTACGAGCAAAAGTTGTTTTCTGGTAAGAAGAGTCACTATTGCGCTCCCATTGCCATACACAGTGCAAATACCACTCGCGTCTGTTCCCAGCAAGTACAGTGTATTGGACAGAAGAGGAGATAGTGTTCTTGTCAGTTTTCTAACCAGAGTTGAACTAGATATGGCCCGTGTGTGTAGGAAGCACAGTTCTTTTTTTCTGAGCAAGCTCACTGTTCGGACCCCATAGGAAACACAGTAGAGTAGAAGAGTGCTCTTTTCTCTAAAGCAGAGTGTGTTTCTTGTAAGGCGAGCTAGCATTTGTTTCCCAGTCCTAAATGGAGTTGAATCCCATGCAGTTTCTGGTCCTAGGAGCAAGAGTTGTTATATGGTAAGAAGAGTCACTATTGCGCTGCCATTGCCATACACAGGACAAATAGCACTGGCGTCTGTTCCCAGCAAGTACAGTGTATTGGACTGAAGAGGATCTACTGTTCTTGTCAGGTTCCTAAGCAGAATTGTACTAGACATGGCCGTGTGTGTAGGAAGCACAGTTCTTTTGTTCTGAGCAAGCTCACTGTTCGGACCCCATAGGAAACACAGTAGAGTAGAAGAGTGTTCTTTTCTCAAAAGCAGAGTGTGTTTCTTATAACGCGAGCTAGCGTATGTTTCCCAGTCCTAAATGGAGTTGAATCACATGCAGTTTCTGGTCCTACGAGCAAGAGTTGTTTTCTGGTAAGGAAAGCCACTATTGCGCTGCCATTGCCATACACAGGACAAATAGCACTGTTGTCTGTTCCCAGCAAGTACAGTGTATTGGACTGAAGAGGATCTACTGTTTTTGTCAGGTTCCTAAGCAGAATTGAACTAGATATGGCCGTGTATGTAGGAAGCACAGTTCTTTTGTTCTGAGCAAGCTCACTGTTCGGACCACATAGGAAACACCGTAGAGTAGAAGAGTGCTCTTTTCTCAAAAGCAGAGTGTGTTTCTTGTAAGGCGAGCTAGCATTTGTTTCCCAGTCCTAAATGGCGTTGTATCACATGCAGTTTGTAGTCCTATGAGCAAGAGTTGTTTTCTGGTAAGGAAAGTCACTATTGCGCTCTCATTGCCATACACAGTGCAAATAGCACTCGCGTCTGTTCCCAGCAAGTACAGTGTATTGGACTGAAGGATCTACTGTTCTTGTCAGGTTCCTAAGCAGAGTTGAACTAGATATGGCCGGTGTGTGTAGGAAGCACAGTTATTATGTTCTGAGCAAACTCACCGATCCGGCCCTATAGGAAACACAGTAGAGTAGAAGAGTGCTCTTTTCTCTAAAGCAGAGTGTGTTTCTTGTAAGGCGAGCTAGTGTTTGTTTCCCAGTCAGAAAAGGAGTTGAATCCCATGCAGTTTCTGGTCCTGCAAGCAAGAGTTGTTTTCTGGTAAGAAGAGTCACTATTGCGTTCCCTTGCCATACACAGTGCAAATAGCACTCGCGTCTGTTCCCAGCAATTACAGTGTATTGGACTGAAGAGGAGCTTCTGTTCTTGTCAGTTTTCTAAGCAGAGTTGAACTAGATATGGCCCGTGTGTGTAGGAAGCACAGTTCTTTTGTTCTGAGCAAGCTCACTGTTCTGGCCCTATAGGAAACACAGCAGAGTAGAAGAGTGCTCTTTTCTCAAAAGCAGAGTGTGTTTCTTGTAGGGTGAGCTAGAGTTTGTTTCCCAGTCCTAAATGGATTTGAATCACATTCAGTTTCTGGTACTACGAGCAAGAGTTGTTTTCTGGTAAGGAAAGTCACTATTGTGCTCCCTTTGCCATACACAGTGCAAATAGCACTCGCGTCTGTTCCCAGCACGTACAGTGTATTGGACTGAAGAGGAGCTACTGTTCTTGTCAGTTTCCTAAGAAGAGTTGTACTAGATATGGTCCGTGTGTGTAGGAAGCACAGTTCTATTGTTCTGAGCAAGCTCACTGTTCTGGCCCTATAGGAAACACAGTAGAGTAGAAGAGTGCTCTTTTCTCAAAAGCAGAGTGTGTTTCTTGTAAGGCTAGCTAGTGTTTGTTTCCCAGTCAGAAACGAAGTTGAATCCCATGCAGTTTCTGGTCCTACGAGCAAAAGTTGTTTTCTGGTAAGAAGAGTCACTATTGCGCTCCCATTGCCATACACAGTGCAAATACCACTCGCGTCTGTTCCCAGCAAGTACAGTGTATTGGACAGAAGAGGAGATAGTGTTCTTGTCAGTTTTCTAACCAGAGTTGAACTAGATATGGCCCGTGTGTGTAGGAAGCACAGTTCTTTTTTTCTGAGCAAGCTCACTGTTCGGACCCCATAGGAAACACAGTAGAGTAGAAGAGTGCTCTTTTCTCTAAAGCAGAGTGTGTTTCTTGTAAGGCGAGCTAGCATTTGTTTCCCAGTCCTAAATGGAGTTGAATCCCATGCAGTTTCTGGTCCTAGGAGCAAGAGTTGTTATATGGTAAGAAGAGTCACTATTGCGCTGCCATTGCCATACACAGGACAAATAGCACTGGCGTCTGTTCCCAGCAAGTACAGTGTATTGGACTGAAGAGGATCTACTGTTCTTGTCAGGTTCCTAAGCAGAATTGTACTAGACATGGCCGTGTGTGTAGGAAGCACAGTTCTTTTGTTCTGAGCAAGCTCACTGTTCGGACCCCATAGGAAACACAGTAGAGTAGAAGAGTGTTCTTTTCTCAAAAGCAGAGTGTGTTTCTTATAACGCGAGCTAGCGTATGTTTCCCAGTCCTAAATGGAGTTGAATCACATGCAGTTTCTGGTCCTACGAGCAAGAGTTGTTTTCTGGTAAGGAAAGCCACTATTGCGCTGCCATTGCCATACACAGGACAAATAGCACTGTTGTCTGTTCCCAGCAAGTACAGTGTATTGGACTGAAGAGGATCTACTGTTTTTGTCAGGTTCCTAAGCAGAATTGAACTAGATATGGCCGTGTATGTAGGAAGCACAGTTCTTTTGTTCTGAGCAAGCTCACTGTTCGGACCACATAGGAAACACCGTAGAGTAGAAGAGTGCTCTTTTCTCAAAAGCAGAGTGTGTTTCTTGTAAGGCGAGCTAGCATTTGTTTCCCAGTCCTAAATGGCGTTGTATCACATGCAGTTTGTAGTCCTATGAGCAAGAGTTGTTTTCTGGTAAGGAAAGTCACTATTGCGCTCTCATTGCCATACACAGTGCAAATAGCACTCGCGTCTGTTCCCAGCAAGTACAGTGTATTGGACTGAAGGATCTACTGTTTTTGTCAGGTTCCTAAGCAGAGTTGAACTAGATATGGCCGGTGTGTGTAGGAAGCACAGTTATTATGTTCTGAGCAAACTCACCGTTCTGGCCCTATAGGAAACACAGTAGAGTAGAAGAGTGCTCTTTTCTCTAAAGCAGAGTGTGTTTCTTGTAAGGCGAGCTAGTGTTTGTTTCCCAGTCCTAAATGGAGTTGAATCACATGCAGTTTCTGGTCCTACGAGCAAGAGTTGTTTTCTGGTAAGGAAAGCCACTATTGCGCTGCCATTGCCATACACAGGACAAATAGCACTGTTGTCTGTTCCCAGCAAGTACAGTGTATTGGACTGAAGAGGATCTACTGTTTTTGTCAGGTTCCTAAGCAGAATTGAACTAGATATGGCCGTGTATGTAGGAAGCACAGTTCTTTTGTTCTGAGCAAGCTCACTGTTCGGACCACATAGGAAACACCGTAGAGTAGAAGAGTGCTCTTTTCTCAAAAGCAGAGTGTGTTTCTTGTAAGGCGAGCTAGCATTTGTTTCCCAGTCCTAAATGGCGTTGTATCACATGCAGTTTGTAGTCCTATGAGCAAGAGTTGTTTTCTGGTAAGGAAAGTCACTATTGCGCTCTCATTGCCATACACAGTGCAAATAGCACTCGCGTCTGTTCCCAGCAAGTACAGTGTATTGGACTGAAGGATCTACTGTTCTTGTCAGGTTCCTAAGCAGAGTTGAACTAGATATGGCCGGTGTGTGTAGGAAGCACAGTTATTATGTTCTGAGCAAACTCACCGTTCCGGCCCTATAGGAAACACAGTAGAGTAGAAGAGTGCTCTTTTCTCTAAAGCAGAGTGTGTTTCTTGTAAGGCGAGCTAGTGTTTGTTTCCCAGTCAGAAACGGAGTTGAATCCCACACAGTTTCTGGTCCTGCATGCAAAAGTTGTTTTCTCGTAAGAAGAGTCACTATTGCGTTCCCTTGCCATACACATTGCAAATAGCACTCGCGTCTGTTCCCAGCAAGTACAGTGTATTGGACTGAAGAGGAGCTACTGTTCTTGTCAGTTTTCTAAGCAGAGTTGAACTAGATATAGCCCGTGTGAGTAGGAAGCACAGTTCTTTTGTTCTGAGCAAGCTCACTGTTCTGGCCCTATAGGAAACACAGTAGTGTAGAAGAATGCTCTTTTCTCAAAAGCAGATTGTGTTTCTTGTAGGGTGAACTAGAGTTTGTTTCCCAGTCCTAAATGGATTTGAATCACATGCAGTTTCTGGTACTACGAGCAAGAGTTGTTTTCTGGTAAGGAAAGTCACTATTGTGCTCCCTTTGCCATACACATTGCAAATAGCACTCGCGTCTGTTCCCAGCACGTACAGTGTATTGGACTGAAGAGGAGCTAATGTTCTTGTCAGTTTCCTAAGAAGAGTTGAACTAGATATGGTCCGTGTGTGTAGGAAGCACAGTTCTATTGTTCTGAGCAAGCTCACTGTTCTGGCCCTATAGGAAACACAGTAGAGTAGAAGAGTGCTCTTTTCTCAAAAGCAGAGTGTGTTTCTTGTAAGGCTAGCTAGTGTTTGTTTCCCAGTCAGAAACGAAGTTGAATCCCATGCAGTTTCTGGTCCTACGAGCAAGAGTTGTTTTCTGGTAAGAAGAGTCACTATTGCGCTCCCATTGCCATACACAGTGCAAATAGCCCTCCCGTCTGTTCCCAGCAAGTACAGTGTATTGGACTGAAGAGGAGATAGTGTTCTTGTCAGTTTCCTAAGCAGAGTTGAACTAGATATGGCCCGTGTGTGTAGGAAGCACAGTTCTTTTTTTCTGAGCAAGCTCACTGTTCGGACACCATAGGAAACACAGTAGAGTAGAAGAGTGCTCTTTTCTCAAAAGCAGAGTGTGTTTCTTGTAAGGCGAGCTAGCATTCTTTTCCCAGTCATAAATGGAGTTGAATCCCATGCAGTTTCCAGTCCTACGAGCAAGAGTTGTTTTCTGGTAAGAAGAGTCACAATTATGCTCCCATTTTCATACACAGGGCAAATAGCACGGGTGTCTGTTCCCAGCATGTACAGTGTATTGGACTGAGGAGGATCTACTGTTCTTGTCAGTTTCCTAAGCAGAGTAGAACTAGATATGGCCCGTGTGTGTAGGAAGCACAGTTCTTTTGTTCTAAGCAAGCTCACTCTTCTGGCCTTATAGGAAACACAGTAGAGTAGAAGAGTGCTCTTTTCTCAAAACCAGAGTGTGTTTCTTGTAAGGCTAGCTAGTGTTTGTTTCCCAGTCAGAAATGAATTTGTATCCCATGCAGTTTCTGGTCCAACGAGCATGAGTTGTTTTCTGGTAAGAAGAGTCACTATTGCGCTCCCATTGCCATACACAGTGCAAATAGCACTCGCGTCTGTTCCCAGCAAGTACAGTGTATTGGACAGAAGAGGAGATAGAGTTCTTGTCAGTTTTCTAACCAGAGTTGAACTAGATATGACCCGTGTGTGTAGGAAGCACAGTTCTTTTGTTCTGAGCAAGCTCACTGTTCAGACCCCATAGGAAACACAGTACAGTAGAAGAGTGCTCTTTTCTCAAAAGCAGAGTGTGTTTCATTTAAGGCGAGCTAGCATTTGTTTCCCAGTCCTAAACGGCGTTGAATAACATGCAGTTTGTGGTCCTATGAGCAAGTGTTGTGTTCTGGTAAGGAAAGTCACTATTGTGCTCTCATTGCCATACACAGTGCAAATAGCACTCGCGTCTGTTCCCAGCAAGTACAGTGTATTGGACTGAAGAGGATCTGCTGTTCTTGTCAGGTTCCTAAGCAGAGTTGAACTAGATATGGCCCGTGTGTGTAGGAAGCACAGTTCTTATGTTCTGAGCAAGCTCACTGTTCAGACTCCAGAGAAAACACAGTAGAGTAGAAAAGTGCTCTTTTCTCAAAAGCAGAGTGTGTTTTTGTAAGGCAAGCTAGCGTTTGTTTCCCAGTCCTAAATGTAGTTGAATCACATGCAGTTTCTGGTCCAACGAACAAGAGTTGTTTTCTGGTAAGGAAAGTCGCATTGCGCTCCCATTGCCATACACAGTGCAAATAGCACTCGCGTCTGTTCCCAGCAAGTACAGTGTATTGGACTGAATAGGTGCTACTGTTCTTGTCAGTTTCCTAAGCAGAGTTGAACTAGATATGATTCGTGTGTGTAGGAAGCACAGTTCTTTTGTTCTGAGCAAGCTCACTGTTTGGAACCCATAGGAAACACCGTAGAGTAGAAGAGTGCTCTTTTCTCAAAAGCAGAGTGTGTTTCTTGTAAGGCGAGCTAGCATTTGTTTCCCAGTCCTAAATGGCGTTGTATCACATGCAGTTTGTAGTCCTATGAGCAAGAGTTGTTTTCTGGTAAGGAAAGTCACTATTGCGCTCTCATTGCCATACACAGTGCAAATAGCACTCGCGTCTGTTCCCAGCAAGTACAGTGTATTGGACTGAAGGATCTACTGTTCTTGTCAGGTTCCTAAGCAGAGTTGAACTAGATATGGCCGGTGTGTGTAGGAAGCACAGTTATTATGTTCTGAGCAAACTCACCGTTCTGGCCCTATAGGAAACACAGTAGAGTAGAAGAGTGCTCTTTTCTCTAAAGCAGAGAGTGTTTCTTGTAAGGCGAGCTAGTGTTTGTTTCCCAGTCCTAAATGGAGTTGAATCACATGCAGTTTCTGGTCCTACGAGCAAGAGTTGTTTTCTGGTAAGGAAAGCCACTATTGGGCTGCCATTGCCATACACAGGACAAATAGCACTGTTGTCTGTTCCCAGCAAGTACAGTGTATTGGACTGAAGAGGATCTACTGTTTTTGTCAGGTTCCTAAGCAGAATTGAACTAGATATGGCCGTGTATGTAGGAAGCACAGTTCTTTTGTTCTGAGCAAGCTCACTGTTCGGACCACATAGGAAACACCGTAGAGTAGAAGAGTGCTCTTTTCTCAAAAGCAGAGTGTGTTTCTTGTAAGGCGAGCTAGCATTTGTTTCCCAGTCCTAAATGGCGTTGTATCACATGCAGTTTGTAGTCCTATGAGCAAGAGTTGTTTTCTGGTAAGGAAAGTCACTATTGCGCTCTCATTGCCATACACAGTGCAAATAGCACTCGCGTCTGTTCCCAGCAAGTACAGTGTATTGGACTGAAGGATCTACTGTTCTTGTCAGGTTCCTAAGCAGAGTTGAACTAGATATGGCCGGTGTGTGTAGGAAGCACAGTTATTATGTTCTGAGCAAACTCACCGATCCGGCCCTATAGGAAACACAGTAGAGTAGAAGAGTGCTCTTTTCTCTAAAGCAGAGTGTGTTTCTTGTAAGGCGAGCTAGTGTTTGTTTCCCAGTCAGAAACGGAGTTGAATCCCATGCAGTTTCTGGTCCTGCAAGCAAGAGTTGTTTTCTGGTAAGAAGAGTCACTATTGCGTTCCCTTGCCATACACAGTGCAAATAGCACTCGCGTCTGTTCCCAGCAATTACAGTGTATTGGACTGAAGAGGAGCTTCTGTTCTTGTCAGTTTTCTAAGCAGAGTTGAACTAGATATGGCCCGTGTGTGTAGGAAGCACAGTTCTTTTGTTCTGAGCAAGCTCACTGTTCTGGCCCTATAGGAAACACAGTAGAGTAGAAGAGTGCTCTTTTCTCAAAAGCAGAGTGTGTTTCTTGTAGGGTGAGCTAGAGTTTGTTTCCCAGTCCTAAATGGATTTGAATCACATTCAGTTTCTGGTACTACGAGCAAGAGTTGTTTTCTGGTAAGGAAAGTCACTATTGTGCTCCCTTTGCCATACACAGTGCAAATAGCACTCGCGTCTGTTCCCAGCACGTACAGTGTATTGGACTGAAGAGGAGCTACTGTTCTTGTCAGTTTCCTAAGAAGAGTTGTACTAGATATGGTCCGTGTATGTAGGAAGCACAGTTCTATTGTTCTGAGCAAGCTCACTGTTCTGGCCCTATAGGAAACACAGTAGAGTAGAAGAGTGCTCTTTTCTCAAAAGCAGAGTGTGTTTCTTGTAAGGCTAGCTAGTGTTTGTTTCCCAGTCAGAAACGAAGTTGAATCCCATGCAGTTTCTGGTCCTACGAGCAAAAGTTGTTTTCTGGTAAGAAGAGTCACTATTGCGCTCCCATTGCCATACACAGTGCAAATACCACTCGCGTCTGTTCCCAGCAAGTACAGTGTATTGGACAGAAGAGGAGATAGTGTTCTTGTCAGTTTTCTAACCAGAGTTGAACTAGATATGGCCCGTGTGTGTAGGAAGCACAGTTCTTTTTTTCTGAGCAAGCTCACTGTTCGGACCCCATAGGAAACACAGTAGAGTAGAAGAGTGCTCTTTTCTCTAAAGCAGAGTGTGTTTCTTGTAAGGCGAGCTAGCATTTGTTTCCCAGTCCTAAATGGAGTTGAATCCCATGCAGTTTCTGGTCCTAGGAGTAAGAGTTGTTATATGGTAAGAAGAGTCACTATTGCGCTGCCATTGCCATACACAGGACAAATAGCACTGGCGTCTGTTCCCAGCAAGTACAGTGTATTGGACTGAAGAGGATCTACTGTTCTTGTCAGGTTCCTAAGCAGAATTGTACTAGACATGGCCGTGTGTGTAGGAAGCACAGTTCTTTTGTTCTGAGCAAGCTCACTGTTCGGACCCCATAGGAAACACAGTAGAGTAGAAGAGTGTTCTTTTCTCAAAAGCAGAGTGTGTTTCTTATAACGCGAGCTAGCGTATGTTTCCCAGTCCTAAATGGAGTTGAATCACATGCAGTTTCTGGTCCTACGAGCAAGAGTTGTTTTCTGGTAAGGAAAGCCACTATTGCGCTGCCATTGCCATACACAGGACAAATAGCACTGTTGTCTGTTCCCAGCAAGTACAGTGTATTGGACTGAAGAGGATCTACTGTTTTTGTCATGTTCCTAAGCAGAATTGAACTAGATATGGCCGTGTATGTAGGAAGCACAGTTCTTTTGTTCTGAGCAAGCTCACTGTTCGGACCACATAGGAAACACCGTAGAGTAGAAGAGTGCTCTTTTCTCAAAAGCAGAGTGTGTTTCTTGTAAGGCGAGCTAGCATTTGTTTCCCAGTCCTAAATGGCGTTGTATCACATGCAGTTTGTAGTCCTATGAGCAAGAGTTGTTTTCTGGTAAGGAAAGTCACTATTGCGCTCTCATTGCCATACACAGTGCAAATAGCACTCGCGTCTGTTCCCAGCAAGTACAGTGTATTGGACTGAAGGATCTACTGTTCTTGTCAGGTTCCTAAGCAGAGTTGAACTAGATATGGCCGGTGTGTGTAGGAAGCACAGTTATTATGTTCTGAGCAAGCTCACTGTTCTGGCCCTATAGGAAACACAGTAGAGTAGAAGAGTGCTCTTTGCTCTAAAGCAGAGTGTGTTTCTTGTAAGGCGAGCTAGTGTTTGTTTCCCAGTCAGAAACAGAGTTGAATCCCATGCAGTTTCTGGTCCTGCATGCAAGAGTTGTTTTCTGGTAAGAAGAGTCACTATTGCGTTCCCTTGCCATACACATTGCAAATAGCACTCGCGTCTGTTCCCAGCAAGTACAGTGTATTGGACTGAAGAGGAGCTACTGTTCTTGTCAGTTTTCTAAGCAGAGTTGAACTAGATATGGCCCGTGTGTGTAGGAAGCACAGTTCTTTTGTTCTGAGCAAGCTCACTGTTCTGGCCCTATAGGAAACACAGTAGAGTAGAAGAGTGCTCTTTTCTCAAAAGCAGAGTGTGTTTCTTGTAGGGTGAGCTAGAGTTTGTTTCCCAGTCCTAAATGGATTTGAATCACATGCAGTTTCTGGTACTACGAGCAAGAGTTGTTTTCTGGTAAGGAAAGTCACTATTGTGCTCCCTTTGCCATACACAGTGCAAATAGCACTCGCGTCTGTTCCCAGCACGTACAGTGTATTGGACTGAAGAGGAGCTAATGTTCTTGTCAGTTTCCTAAGAAGAGTTGAACTAGATATGGTCCGTGTGTGTAGGAAGCGCAGTTCTATTGTTCTGAGCAAGCTCACTGTTCTGGCCCTATAGGAAACACAGTAGAGTAGAAGAGTGCTCTTTTCTCAAAAGCAGAGTGTGTTTCTTGAAAGGCTAGCTAGTGTTTGTTTCCCAGTCAGAAACGAAGTTGAATCCCATGCAGTTTCTGGTCCTACGAGCAAGAGTTGTTTTCTGGTAAGAAGAGTCACTATGCACTCCCATTGCCATACACAGTGCAAATAGCACTCGTGTCTGCTCCCAGCAAGTACAGTGTATTGGACTGAAGAGGAGATACTGTTCTTGTCAGTTTCCTAAGCAGAGTTGAACTAGATATGGCCCGTGTGTGTAGGAAGCACAGTTCTTTTTTTCTGAGCAAGCTCACTGTTCGGACACCATAGGAAACACAGTAGAGTAGAAGAGTGCTCTTTTCTCAAAAGCAGAGTGTGTTTTTTGGAAGGCAAGCTAGCATTCTTTTCCCAGTCATAAATGGAGTTGAATCCCATGCAGTTTCCAGTCCTACGAGCAAGAGTTGTTTTCTGGTAAGAAGAGTCACAATTACGCTCCCATTGTCATACACAGGGCAAATAGCACGGGTGTCTGTTCCCAGCATGTACAGTGTATTGGACTGAGGAGGATCTACTGTTCTTGTCAGTTTCCTAAGCAGAGTTGAACTAGATATGGCCCGTGTGTGTAGGAAGCACAGTTCTTTTGTTCTAAGCAAGCTCACTCTTCTGGCCTTATAGGAAACACAGTAGAGTAGAAGAGTGCTCTTTTCTCAAAAGCAGAGTGTGTTTCTTGTAAGGCTAGCTAGTGTTTGTTTCCCAGTCAGAAACGGAGTTGAATCCCATGCAGTTTCTGGTCCTACGAGCATGAGTTGTTTTCTGGTAAGAAGAGTCTCTATTGCGCTCCCATTGCCATTCACAGTGCAAATAGCACTCACGTCTGTTCCCAGCAAGTACAGTGTATTGGACAGAAGAGAAGATAGTGTTCTTGTCAGTTTTTTAACCAGAGTTGAACTAGATATGACCCGTGTGTGTAGGAAGCACAGTTCTTTTGTTCTGAGCAAGGTCACTGTTCGGACCCCATAGGAAACTCAGTAGAGTAGAAGAGTGCTCTTTTCTCAAAAGCAGAGTGTGTTTCATTTAAGGCGAGCTAGCATTTGTTTCCCAGTCCTAAATGGCGTTGAATAACATGCAGTTTGTGGTCCTATGAGCAAGTGTTGTGTTCTGGTAAGGAAAGTCACTATTGTGCTCTCATTACCATACACAGTGCAAATAGCACTCGCGTCTGTTCCCAGCAAGTACAGTGTATTGGACTGAAGAGGATCTACTGTTCTTGTCAGGTTCCTAAGCAGAGTTGAACTAGACATGGCCCGTGTGTGTAGGAAGCACAGTTCTTATGTTCTGAGCAAGCTCACTGTTCTGGCCCAATAGGAAATACAGTAGAGTAGAAGAGTGCTCTTTTCTCTAAAGCAGAGTGTATTTCTTGTAAGGTGAGCTCGCGTTTGTTTCCCAGTCCTAAATGGAATTGAGTCACAGGCAGTTTTTGGTCCTACGAGCAAGAGTTGTTTTCTGGTAAGAAGAGTCACTATTTTGCTCCAAATGCCATACACAGTGCAAATAGCACTCCCGTCTGTTCCCAGCAAGTACAGTGTATTGGACTGAATAGGAGCTACTGTTCTTGTCAGTTTCCTAAGCAGAGTTGAAATAGATATGGTCCGTGTGTAGGAAGCACAGTTCTTTGGTTCTGAGCAAGCTCACTGTTCTGGAGCTATAGGAAACACACTAGAGTAGAAGAGTGCTCTTTTCTCTAAAGCAGAGTGTGTTTCTTGTAAGGCGAGCTAGCATTTGTTTCCCAGTCCTAAATGGAGTTGAATCACATGCAGTTTCTGGTCCTAGGAGCAAGAGTTGTTTTATGGTAAGAAGAGTCACTATTGCGCTGCCATTGCCATCCACAGGACAAATAGCACTGGCGTCTGTTCCCAGCAGGAACAGTGTATTGGACTGAAGAGGATCTACTGTTCTTGTCAGGTTCCTAAGCAGAATTGAACTAGACATGGCCGTGTTTGTAGGAAGCACAGTTCTTTTGTTCTGAGCAAGCTCACTGTTCAGACCCCATAGGAAACACAGTAGAGTAGAAGAGTGTTCTTTTCTCAAAAGCAGAGTGTGTTTCTTATAACGCGAGCTAGCGTTTGTTTCCCAGTCCTAAATGGATTTGAATCACATGCAGTTTCTGGTACTACGAGCAAGAGTTGTTTTCTGGTAAGGAAAGTCACTATTGTGCTCCCTTTGCCATACACAGTGCAAATAGCACTCGCGTCTGTTCCCAGCACGTACAGTGTATTGGACTGAAGAGGAGCTAATGTTCTTGTCAGTTTCCTAAGAAGAGTTGAACTAGATATGGTCCGTGTGTGTAGGAAGCGCAGTTCTATTGTTCTGAGCAAGCTCACTGTTCTGGCCCTATAGGAAACACAGTAGAGTAGAAGAGTGCTCTTTTCTCAAAAGCAGAGTGTGTTTCTTGAAAGGCTAGCTAGTGTTTGTTTCCCAGTCAGAAACGAAGTTGAATCCCATGCAGTTTCTGGTCCTACGAGCAAGAGTTGTTTTCTGGTAAGAAGAGTCACTATTGCACTCCCATTGCCATACACAGTGCAAATAGCACTCGTGTCTGCTCCCAGCAAGTACAGTGTATTGGACTGAAGAGGAGATACTGTTCTTGTCAGTTTCCTAAGCAGAGTTGAACTAGATATGGCCCGTGTGTGTAGGAAGCACAGTTCTTTTTTTCTGAGCAAGCTCACTGTTCGGACACCATAGGAAACACAGTAGAGTAGAAGAGTGCTCTTTTCTCAAAAGCAGAGTGTGTTTTTTGGAAGGCAAGCTAGCATTCTTTTCCCAGTCATAAATGGAGTTGAATCCCATGCAGTTTCCAGTCCTACGAGCAAGAGTTGTTTTCTGGTAAGAAGAGTCACAATTACGCTCCCATTGTCATACACAGGGCAAATAGCACGGGTGTCTGTTCCCAGCATGTACAGTGTATTGGACTGAGGAGGATCTACTGTTCTTGTCAGTTTCCTAAGCAGAGTTGAACTAGATATGGCCCGTGTGTGTAGGAAGCACAGTTCTTTTGTTCTAAGCAAGCTCACTCTTCTGGCCTTATAGGAAACACAGTAGAGTAGAAGAGTGCTCTTTTCTCAAAAGCAGAGTGTGTTTCTTGTAAGGCTAGCTAGTGTTTGTTTCCCAGTCAGAAACGGAGTTGAATCCCATGCAGTTTCTGGTCCTACGAGCATGAGTTGTTTTCTGGTAAGAAGAGTCTCTATTGCGCTCCCATTGCCGTTCACAGTGCAAATAGCACTCACGTCTGTTCCCAGCAAGTACAGTGTATTGGACAGAAGAGAAGATAGTGTTCTTGTCAGTTTTTTAACCAGAGTTGAACTAGATATGACCCGTGTGTGTAGGAAGCACAGTTCTTTTGTTCTGAGCAAGGTCACTGTTCGGACCCCATAGGAAACACAGTAGAGTAGAAGAGTGCTCTTCTCTCAAAAGCAGAGTGTGTTTCATTTAAGGCGAGCTAGCATTTGTTTCCCAGTCCAAAATGGCGTTGAATAACATGCAGTTTGTGGTCCTATGAGCAAGTGTTGTGTTCTGGTAAGGAAAGTCACTATTGTGCTCTCATTACCATACACAGTGCAAATAGCACTCGCGTCTGTTCCCAGCAAGTACAGTGTATTGGACTGAAGAGGATCTACTGTTCTTGTCAGGTTCCTAAGCAGAGTTGAACTAGACATGGCCCGTGTGTGTAGGAAGCACAGTTCTTATGTTCTGAGCAAGCTCACTGTTCTGGCCCAATAGGAAATACAGTAGAGTAGAAGAGTGCTCTTTTCTCTAAAGCAGAGTGTATTTCTTGTAAGGTGAGCTCGCGTTTGTTTCCCAGTCCTAAATGGAATTGAGTCACAGGCAGTTTTTGGTCCTACGAGCAAGAGTTGTTTTCTGGTAAGAAGAGTCACTATTTTGCTCCAAATGCCATACACAGTGCAAATAGCACTCCCGTCTGTTCCCAGCAAGTACAGTGTATTGGACTGAATAGGAGCTACTGTTCTTGTCAGTTTCCTAAGCAGAGTTGAAATAGATATGGTCCGTGTGTAGGAAGCACAGTTCTTTGGTTCTGAGCAAGCTCACTGTTCTGGAGCTATAGGAAACACACTAGAGTAGAAGAGTGCTCTTTTCTCTAAAGCAGAGTGTGTTTCTTGTAAGGCAAGCTAGCATTTGTTTCCCAGTCCTAAATGGAGTTGAATCACATGCAGTTTCTGGTCCTAGGAGCAAGAGTTGTTTTATGGTAAGAAGAGTCACTATTGCGCTGCCATTGCCATCCACAGGACAAATAGCACTGGCGTCTGTTCCCAGCAGGAACAGTGTATTGGACTGAAGAGGATCTACTGTTCTTGTCAGGTTCCTAAGCAGAATTGAACTAGACATGGCCGTGTTTGTAGGAAGCACAGTTCTTTTGTTCTGAGCAAGCTCACTGTTCAGACCCCATAGGAAACACAGTAGAGTAGAAGAGTGTTCTTTTCTCAAAAGCAGAGTGTGTTTCTTATAACGCGAGCTAGCGTTTGTTTCCCAGTCCTAAATGGAGTTGAATCACATGCAGTTTCTGGTCCTACGAGCAAGAGTTGTTTTCTGGTAAGGAAAGCCACTATTGCGCTGCCATTGCCATACACAGGACAAGTAACACTGTTGTCTGTTCCCAGCAAGTACAGTGTATTGGACTGAAGAGGATCTACTGTTCTTGTCAGGTTCCTAAGCAGAATTGAACTAGATATGGCCGTGTATGTAGGAAGCACAGTTCTTTTGTTCTGAGCAAGCTCACTGTTCGGACCACATAGGAAACACCGTAGAGTAGAAGAGTGCTCTTTTCTCAAAAGCAGAGTGTGTTTCTTGTAAAGCGAGCTAGCATTTGTTTCCCAGTCCTAAATGGCATTGTATCACATGCAGTTTGTAGTCCTATGAGCAAGTGTTGTTTTCTGGTAAGGAAAGTCACTATTGCGCTCTCATTGCCACACACAGTGCAAATAGCACTCGTGTCTGTTCCCAGCAAGTACAGTGTATTAGACTGAAGAGGATCTACTGTTCTTGTCAGGTTCCTAAGCAGAGTTGAACTAGATATGGCCGGTGTGTGTAGGAAGCACAGTTATTATGTTCTGAGCAAGCTCACTGTTCTGGCCCTATAGGAAACACAGTAGAGTAGAAGAGTGCTCTTTTCTCTAAAGTAGAGTGTATTTCTTGTAAGGCGAGCTCGCATTTGTTTCCCAGTCCTAAATAGAGTTGAGTCACAGGCAGTTTCTGGTCCTATGAGCAAAAGTTGTTTTCTTTTAAGAAGAGTCACTATTACGCTCCCATTTTCATACACAGGGCAAATAGCAATGGCGTCTGTTCCCAGCATGTACAGTGTATTGGACTGAAGAGGAGCTACTGTTCTTGTCAGTTTCCTAAGCAGAGTTGAACTAGATATGGCCCGTGTGTGTAGGAAGCACAGTTCTGTTGTTCTGAGCAAGCGCGCTGTTCGGACCACATAGGAAACACAGTAGAGTAGGCGAGTGCTCTTTTCTCAAAAGCAGAGTGTGTTTCTTGTAAGGCTAGCTAGTGTTTGTTTCCCAGTCAGAAACAGAGTTGAATCACACGCAGTTTCTGGTCCTACGAGCAAGAGTTGTTTTCTTGTAAGAAGAGTCACTACTGCGCTCCCATTGCCATACACAGGACAAATAGCACTGGCGTCTGTTCCCCGCAAGTACAGTGTATTGGACTGAAGAGGATCTACTGCTCTTTTCAGGTTCCTAAGCAGAATTGAACTAGATATGGCCGTGTGTGTAGGAAGGACATTTCTTTTGTTCTGAGCAAGCTCACTGTTCAGACTCCATAGGAAACACAGTAGAGTAGAAGAGTGCTCTTTTCTGAAAAGCAGAGTGTGTTTCTAGTAAGGCGAGCTAGCATTTGTTTCCTAGTCCTAAATGGAGTTGAATCACATGCAGTTTCTGGTCCTACGAACAAGAGTTGTTTTCTGGTAAGGAAAGTCACTATTGCGCTCCAATTGCCATACACAGGGCAAATAGCACTCGAGGCTTTTCTCAGCAAGTACAGTGTATTGGACTGAATAGGATCTACTGTTCTTGTCAGTTTCCTAAGCAGAGTTGAACTACATATGGTCCGTGTGTGTAGGAAGCACAGTTCTTTTGTTCTGAGCAAACTCACTGTTTGGACCCCAGAGGAAACACAGTAGAGTAGAAGAGTGCTCTTTTCTCTAAAGCAGAGTGTGTTTCTTGTAAGGCGAGCTAGCATTTGTTTCGCAGTCCTAAATGGAGTTGAATCCCATGCAGTTTTTGGTACTACGAGCAAGAGTTGTTTTCTGGTAAGAAGACTCACTATTCCGCTGCCATTGCCATACACAGGACAAATAGCACTGGCGTCTTTTCGCAGCAAGTACAGTGTATTGGACTGAAGAAGATCTACTGTTCTTGTCAGGATCCTAAGCAGAGTTGAACTAGATATGGCCCGTGTGTGTAGGAAGCACAGTTCTTTTTTTCTGAGCAAGCTCACTGTTTTGGCCCTATAGGAAACACAGTAGAGTAGAAGAGTGCTCTTTTCTCAAAAGCAGAGTGTGTTTCTTCTAAGGCGAGCTAGGGTTTGTTTCCCAGTCAGAAACGAAGTTGAATCCCATGCAGTTTCTGGTCCTACGAGCAAGAGTTGTTTTCTGGTAAGAAGAGTCACTATTGCGCTCCCATTGCCATACACAGTGCAAATAGCACTCGTCTCTGGTCCCAGCAAGTACAGTGTATTGGACTGAAGAGGAGAAACTGTTCTTCTCAGATTCCTAAGCAGAGTTGAACTAGATATGGCCCGTGTGTGTAGGAAGCACAGTTCTTTTTTTCTGAGCAAGCTCACTGTTCGGACACCATGGGAAACACAGTAGAGTAGAAGAGTGCTCTTTTCTCAAAAGCAGAGTGTGTTTCTTGTAAGGCGAGCTAGCATTTGTTTCCCAGTCATAAATGGAGTTGAATCCCATGCAGTTTCTGGTCCTACGAGCAAGAGTTGTTTTCTGGTAAGAAGAGTCACTATTGAGCTCCCATTGCCATACACAGTGCAAATAGCACTCGTGTCTGCTCCCAGCAAGTACAGTGTATTGGACTGAAGAGGAGAAACTGTTCTTCTCAGATTCCTAAGCAGAGTTGAACTAGATATGGCCCGTGTGTGTAGGAAGCACAGTTCTTTTTTTCTGAGCAAGCTCACTGTTCGGACACCATGGGAAACACAGTAGAGTAGAAGAGTGCTCTTTTCTCAAAAGCAGAGTGTGTTTCTTGTAAGGCGAGCTAGCATTTGTTTCCCAGTCATAAATGGAGTTGAATCCCATGCAGTTTCTGGTCCTACGAACAAGAGTTTTTTTCTGGTAAGAAGAGTCACAATTACGCTCCCATTGTCATACACAGGGCAAATAGCACGGATGTATGTTCCCAGCATTTAGAGTGTATTGGACTGAGGAGGATCTACTGTTCTTGTCACTTTCCTAAGCAAAGTTGAACTAGATATGGCCCGTGTGTGTAGGAAGCACAGTTCTTTTGTTCTAAGCAAGCTCACTGCTCTGAACCTATAGGAAACACAGTAGAGTAGAAGAGTGCTCTTTTCTCAAAAGCAGAGTGTGTTTCTTGTAAGGCTAGCTAGTGTTTGTTTCCCAGTGAGAAACGGAGTTGAATCCCATGCAGTTTCTGGTCCTACGAGCAAGAGTTGTTTTCTGGTAAGAAGAGTCACTATTGAGCCCCCAATGTCATATACAGTGCAAATAGCACTCGCTTCTGCTCCCAGCAAGTAGAGTGTATTGGACTGAAGAGGAGCTACTGTTCTTGTCAGTTTCCTATGCAGAGTTGAACTACATATGGCCCGTGTGTGTAGGAAGCACAGTTCTTTTGTTCTGAGCAAGCTCACTGTTCAGACCCCATAGGAAACACAGTAGAGTAGAAGAGTGCTCTTTTCTCAAAAGCAGAGCGTGTTTCTTGTAAGGCGAGCTAGCGTTTGTTTCCCAGTCCAAAATGGAGTTGAATCACATGCAGTTTTTGATCCTACGAGTAAGAGTTGTTTTCTGGTAAGGAAAGTAACTATTGTGCTCCTTTAACCACACACAGTGCAAATAGCACTCGCGTCTGCTCCCAGCAAGTACAGTGTATTGGAAAGAAGAGGAGCTACTGTTCTTGTCAGTTTCCTAAGCAGAGTTGAACTAGATATGACACATGTGTGTAGTAAGCACAGTTCTTTTGTTCTGAGCAAGCTCACTGTTTGGACCCCATAGGAAACTAAGTAGAGTAGAAGAGTGCTCTTTTCTCAAAAGCAGAGTGTGTTTCTTTTAAGGCGAGCTAGCGTTCGTTTCAAAGTCATAAATGGAGTTGAATCCCATGCAGTTTCTGGTCCTATGAGCAAGAGTTGTTTTCTTTTAGAAAGAGACACTATTACGCTCCCATTTTCATACACAGGGCAAATAGCAATGGCGTCTGTTCCCAGCATGTACAGTGTATTGGACTGAAGAGGATCTACTGTTCTTGTCAGTTTCCTAAGCAGAGTTGAACTAGATATGGCCCGAGTGTGTAGGAAGCACAGTTCTTTTGTTCTGAGCAAGCGCGCTGTTTCGACCACATAGGAAACACAGTAGAGTAGGCGAGTGCTCTTTTCTCAAAAGCAGAGTGTGTTTCTTGTAAGGCTAGCTAGTGTTTGTTTCCCAGTCAGAAACAGAGTTGAATCACACGCAGTTTCTGTTCCTACGAGCAAGAGTTGTTTTCTTGTAAGAAGAGTCACTACTGCGCTCCCATTGCCATACACAGGACAAATAGCACTGGCGTCTGTTCCCAGCAAGTACCGTGTATTGGACTGAAGAGGATCTACTGCTCTTTTCAGGTTCCTAAGCAGAATTGAACTAGATATGGCCGTGTGTGTAGGAAGGACATTTCTTTTGTTCTGAGCAAGCTCACTGTTCAGACTCCATAGGAAACACAGTAGAGTCGAAGAGTGCTCTTTTCTCAAAAGCAGAGTGTGTTTCTAGTAAGGCGAGCTAGCATTTGTTTCCTAGTCCTAAATGGAGTTGAATCACATGCAGTTTCTGGTCCTACGAACAAGAGTTGTTTTCTGGTAAGGAAAGTCACTATTGCGCTCCAATTGCCATACACAGGGCAAATAGCACTCGAGGCTTTTCCCAGCAAGTACAGTGTATTGGACTGAAGAGGATCTACTGTTCTTGTCAGTTTCCTAAGCAGAGTTGAACTACATATGGTCCGTGTGTGTAGGAAGCACAGTTCTTTTGTTCTGAGCAAACTCACTGTTTGGACCCCAGAGGAAACACAGTAGAGTAGAAGAGTGCTCTTTTCTCTAAAGCAGAGTGTGTTTCTTGTAAGGCGAGCTAGCGTTTGTTTCGCAGTCCTAAATGGAGTTGAATCCCATGCAGTTTTTGGTACTACGAGCAAGAGTTGTTTTCTGGTAAGAAGACTCACTATTCCGCTGCCATTGCCATACACAGGACAAATAGCACTGGCGTCTTTTCGCAGCAAGTACAGTGTATTGGACTGAAGAAGATCTACTGTTCTTGTCAGGTTCCTAAGCAGAGTTGAACTAGATATGGCCCGTGTGTGTAGGAAGCACAGTTCTTTTTTTCTGAGCAAGCTCACTGTTTTGGCCCTATAGGAAACACAGTAGAGTAGAAGAGTGCTCTTTTCTCAAAAGCAGAGTGTGTTTCTTCTAAGGCGAGCTAGGGTTTGTTTCCCAGTCAGAAACGAAGTTGAATCCCATGCAGTTTCTGGTCCTACGAGCAAGAGTTGTTTTCTGGTAAGAAGAGTCACTATTGCGCTCCCATTGCCTTACACAGTGCAAATAGCACTCGTGTCTGCTCCCAGCAAGTACAGTGTATTGGACTGAAGAGGAGAAACTGTTCTTCTCAGATTCCTAAGCAGAGTTGAACTAGATATGGCCCGTGTGTGTAGGAAGCACAGTTCTTTTTTTCTGAGCAAGCTCACTGTTCGGACACCATGGGAAACACAGTAGAGTAGAAGAGTGCTCTTTTCTCAAAAGCAGAGTGTGTTTCTTGTAAGGCGAGCTAGCATTTGTTTCCCAGTCATAAATGGAGATGAATCCCATGCAGTTTCTGGTCCTACGAACAAGAGTTTTTTTCTGGTAAGAAGAGTCACAATTACGCTCCCATTGTCATACACAGGGCAAATAGCACGGATGTATGTTCCCAGCATTTACAGTGTATTGGACTGAGGAGGATCTACTGTTCTTGTCACTTTCCTAAGCAAAGTTGAACTAGATATGGCCCGTGTGTGTAGGAAGCACAGTTCTTTTGTTCTAAGCAAGCTCACTGCTCTGAACCTATAGGAAACACAGTAGAGTAGAAGAGTGCTCTTTTCTCAAAAGCAGAGTATGTTTCTTGTAAGGCTAGCTAGTGTTTGTTTCCCAGTCAGAAACGGAGTTGAATCCCATGCAGTTTCTGGTCCTACGAGCAAGAGTTGTTTTCTGGTAAGAAGAGTCACTATTGAGCTCCCAATGTCATATACAGTGCAAATAGCACTCGCTTCTGCTCCCAGCAAGTAGAGTGTATTGGACTGAAGAGGAGCTACTGTTCTTGTCAGTTTCCTAAGCAGATTTGAACTAGATATGGCCCGTGTGTGTAGGAAGCACAGTTCTTTTGTTCTGAGCAAGCTGACTGTTCAGACCCCATAGGAAACACAGTAGAGTAGAAGAGTACTCTTTTCTCAAAAGCAGAGTGTATTTATTTTAAGGCGAGCTAGCATTTGTTTCCCAGTCCAAAATGGAGTTGAATCACATGCAGTTTTTGATCCTACGAGTAAGAGTTGTTTTCTGGTAAGGAAAGTAACTATTGTGCTCCTTTAACCACACACAGTGCAAATAGCACTCGCGTCTGCTCCCAGCAAGTACAGTGTATTGGAAAGAAGAGGAGCTACTGTTCTTGTCAGTTTCCTAAGCAGAGTTGAACTAGATATGACACGTGTGTGTAGTAAGCACAGTTCTTTTGTTCTGAGCAAGCTCACTGTTTGGACCCCTTAGGAAACTAAGTAGAGTAGAAGAGTGCTCTTTTCTCAAAAGCAGAGTGTGTTTCTTTTAAGGCGAGCTAGCGTTCGTTTCAAAGTCATAAATGGAGTTGAATCCCATGCAGTTTCTGGTCCTATGAGCAAGAGTTGTTTTCTTTTAAGAAGAGACACTATTACGCTTCCATTTTCATACACAGGGCAAATAGCAATGGCGTCTGTTCCCAGCATGTACAGTGTATTGGACTGAAGAGGATCTACTGTTCTTGTCAGTTTCCTAAGCAGAGTTGAACTAGATATGGCCCGAGTGTGTAGGAAGCACAGTTCTTTTGTTCTGAGCAAGCGCGCTGTTTCGACCACATAGGAAACACAGTAGAGTAGGCGAGTGCTCTTTTCTCAAAAGCAGAGTGTGTTTCTTGTAAGGCTAGCTAGTGTTTGTTTCCCAGTCAGAAACAGAGTTGAATCACACGCAGTTTCTGTTCCTACGAGCAAGAGTTGTTTTCTTGTAAGAAGAGTCACTACTGCGCTCCCATTGCCATACACAGGACAAATAGCACTGGCGTCTGTTCCCAGCAAGTACCGTGTATTGGACTGAAGAGGATCTACTGCTCTTTTCAGGTTCCTAAGCAGAATTGAACTAGATATGGCCGTGTGTGTAGGAAGGACATTTCTTTTGTTCTGAGCAAGCTCACTGTTCAGACTCCATAGGAAACACAGTAGAGTCGAAGAGTGCTCTTTTCTCAAAAGCAGAGTGTGTTTCTAGTAAGGCGAGCTAGCATTTGTTTCCTAGTCCTAAATGGAGTTGAATCACATGCAGTTTCTGGTCCTACGAACAAGAGTTGTTTTCTGGTAAGGAAAGTCACTATTGCGCTCCAATTGCCATACACAGGGCAAATAGCACTCGAGGCTTTTCCCAGCAAGTACAGTGTATTGGACTGAAGAGGATCTACTGTTCTTGTCAGTTTCCTAAGCAGAGTTGAACTACATATGGTCCGTGTGTGTAGGAAGCACAGTTCTTTTGTTCTGAGCAAACTCACTGTTTGGACCCCAGAGGAAACACAGTAGAGTAGAAGAGTGCTCTTTTCTCTAAAGCAGAGTGTGTTTCTTGTAAGGCGAGCTAGCGTTTGTTTCGCAGTCCTAAATGGAGTTGAATCCCATGCAGTTTTTGGTACTACGAGCAAGAGTTGTTTTCTGGTAAGAAGACTCACTATTCCGCTGCCATTGCCATACACAGGACAAATAGCACTGGCGTCTTTTCGCAGCAAGTACAGTGTATTGGACTGAAGAAGATCTACTGTTCTTGTCAGGTTCCTAAGCAGAGTTGAACTAGATATGGCCCGTGTGTGTAGGAAGCACAGTTCTTTTTTTCTGAGCAAGTACAGTGTATTGGACAGAAGAGGAGATAGTTTTCTTGTCAGTTTTCTAACCAGAGTTGAACTAGATATGGCCCGTGTGTAGGAAGCACAGTTCTTTTTTTCTGAGCAAGCTCACTGTTCGGACCCCATAGGAAACACAGTAGAGTAGAAGTGTGCTCTTTTCTCTAAAGCAGAGTGTGTTTCTTGTAAGGCGAGCTAGCATTTGTTTCTCAGTCCTAAATGGAGTTGAATCACATGCAGTTTCTGGTCCTAGGAGCAAGAGTTGTTATATGGTAAGAAGAGTCACTACTGCGCTGCCATTGCCATACACAGGACAAATAGCACTGGCGTCTGTTCCCAGCAAGTACAGTGTATTGGACTGAAGAGGATCTACTGTTCTTGTCAGGTTCCTAAGCAGAATTGTACTAGACATGGCCGTGTGTGTAGGAAGCACAGTTCTTTTGTTCTGAGCAAGCTCACTGTTCGGACCCCATAGGAAACACAGTAGAGTAGAAAAGTGTTCTTCTCTCAAAAGCAGAGTGTGTTTCTTATAACGCGAGCTAGCGTATTTTTCCCAGTCCTAAATGGAGTTGAATCACATGCAGTTTCTGGTCCTACGAGCAAGAGTTGTTTTCTGGTAAGGAAAGCCACTGTTGCGCTGCCATTGCCATACACAGGACAAATAGCACTGTTGTATGTTCCCAGCAAGTACAGTGTATTGGACTGAAGAGGATCTACTCTTTTTGTCAGGTTCCTAAGCAGAATTGAACTAGATATGGCCGTGAATGTAGGAAGCACAGTTCTTTTGTTCTGAGCAAGCTCACTGTTCGGACCACATAGGAAACACCGTAGAGTAGAAGAGTGCTCTTTTCTCAAAAGCAGAGTGTGTTTCTTGTAAGGCGAGCTAGCATTTGTTTCCCAGTCCTAAATGGCGTTGTATCACATGAAGTTTGTAGTCCTATGAGCAAGAGTTGTTTTCTGGTAAGGAAAGTCACTATTGCGCTCTCATTGCCATACACAGTGCAAATAGCACTCGCGTCTGTTCCCAGCAAGTACAGTGTATTGGACTGAAGGATCTACTGTTCTTGTCAGGTTCCTAAGCAGAGTTGAACTAGATATGGCCGGTGTGTGTAGGAAGCACAGTTATTATGTTCTGAGCAAGCTCACTGTTCTGGCCCTATAGGAAACACAGTAGAGTAGAAGAGTGCTCTTTGCTCTAAAGCAGAGTGTGTTTCTTGTAAGGCGAGCTAGTGTTTGTTTCCCAGTCAGAAACAGAGTTGAATCCCATGCAGTTTCTGGTCCTGCATGCAAGAGTTGTTTTCTGGTAAGAAGAGTCACTATTGCGTTCCCTTGCCATACACATTGCAAATAGCACTCGCGTCTGTTCCCAGCAAGTACAGTGTATTGGACTGAAGAGGAGCTACTGTTCTTGTCAGTTATCTAAGCAGAGTTGAACTAGATATGGCCCGTGTGTGTAGGAAGCACAGTTCTTTTGTTCTGAGCAAGCTCACTGTTCTGGCCCTATAGGAAACACAGTAGAGTAGAAGAGTGCTCTTTTCTCAAAAGCAGAGTGTGTTTCTTGTAGGGTGAGCTAGAGTTTGTTTCCCAGTCCTAAATGGATTTGAATCACATGCAGTTTCTGGTACTACGAGCAAGAGTTGTTTTCTGGTAAGGAAAGTCACTATTGTGCTCCCTTTGCCATGCACAGTGCAAATAGCACTCGCGTCTGTTCCCAGCACGTACAGTGTATTGGACTGAAGAGGAGCTAATGTTCTTGTCAGTTTCCTAAGAAGAGTTGAACTAGATATGGTCCGTGTGTGTAGGAAGCGCAGTTCTATTGTTCTGAGCAAGCTCACTCTTCTGCCCATATAGGAAACACAGTAGAGTAGAAGAGTGCTCTTTTCTCAAAAGCAGAGTGTGTTTCTTGAAAGGCTAGCTAGTGTTTGTTTCCCAGTCAGAAACGAAGTTGAATCCCATGCAGTTTCTGGTCCTACGAGCCAGAGTTGTTTTCTGGTAAGAAGAGTCACTATTGCGCTCCCATTGCCATACACAGTGCAAATAGCACTCGTGTCTGCTCCCAGCAAGTACAGTGTATTGGACTGAAGAGGAGATACTGTTCTTGTCAGTTTCCTAAGCAGAGTTGAACTAGATATGGCCCGTGTGTGTAGGAAGCACAGTTCTTTTTTTCTGAGCAAGCTCACTGTTCGGACAACATAGGAAACACAGTAGAGTAGAAGAGTGCTCTTTTCTCAAAAGCAGAGTGTGTTTTTTGGAAGGCAAGCTAGCATTCTTTTCCCAGTCATAAATGGAGTTGAATCCCATGCAGTTTCCAGTCCTACGAGCAAGAGTTGTTTTCTGGTAAGAAGAGTCACAATTACGCTCCCATTGTCATACACAGGGCAAATAGCACGGGTGTCTGTTCCCAGCATGTACAGTGTATTGGACTGAGGAGGATCTACTGTTCTTGTCAGTTTCCTAAGCAGAGTTGAACTAGATATGGCCCGTGTGTGTAGGAAGCACAGTTCTTTTGTTCTAAGCAAGCTCACTCTTCTGGCCTTATAGGAAACACAGTAGAGTAGAAGAGTGCTCTTTTCTCAAAAGCAGAGTGTGTTTCTTGTAAGGCTAGCTAGTGTTTGTTTCCCAGTCAGAAACGGAGTTGAATCCCATGCAGTTTCTGGTCCTACGAGCATGAGTTGTTTTCTGGTAAGAAGAGACTCTATTGCGCTCCCATTGCCATTCACAGTGCAAATAGCACTCGCGTCTGTTCCCAGCAAGTACAGTGTATTGGACAGAAGAGAAGATAGTGTTCTTCTCAGTTTTTTAACCAGAGTTGAACTAGATATGACCCGTGTGTGTAGGAAGCACAGTTCTTTTGTTCTGAGCAAGGTCACTGTTCGGACCCCATAGGAAACACAGTAGAGTAGAAGAGTGCTCTTTTCTCAAAAGCAGAGTGTGTTTCATTTAAGGCGAGCTAGCATTTGTTTCCCAGTCCTAAATGGCGTTGAATAACATGCAGTACGTGGTCCTATGAGCAAGTGTTGTGTTCTGGTAAGGAAAGTCACTATTGTGCTCTCATTACCATACACAGTGCAAATAGCACTCGCGTCTGTTCCCAGCAAGTACAGTGTATTGGACTGAAGAGGATCTACTGTTCTTGTCAGGTTCCTAAGCAGAGTTGAACTAGACATGGCCCGTGTGTGTAGGAAGCACAGTTCTTATGTTCTGAGCAAGCTCACTGTTCTGGCCCAATAGGAAATACATTAGAGTAGAAGAGTGCTCTTTTCTCTAAAGCAGAGTGTATTTCTTGTAAGGTGAGCTCGCGTTTGTTTCCCAGTCCTAAATGGAATTGAGTCACAGGCAGTTTTTGGTCCTACGAGCAAGAGTTGTTTTCTGGTAAGAAGAGTCACTATTGTGCTCCAAATGCCATACACAGTACAAATAGCACTCCCGTCTGTTCCCTGCAAGTACAGTGTATTGGACTGAATAGGAGCTACTGTTCTTGTCAGTTTCCTAAGCAGAGTTGAAATAGATATGGTCCGTGTGTAGGAAGCACAGTTCTTTTGTTCTGAGCAAGCTCACTGTTCTGGAGCTATAGGAAACACACTAGAGTAGAAGAGTGCTCTTTTCTCTAAAGCAGAGTGTGTTTCTTGTAAGGCGAGCTAGCATTTGTTTCCCAGTCCTAAATGGAGTTGAATCACATGCAGTTTCTGGTCCTAGGAGCAAGAGTTGTTTTATGGTAAGAAGAGTCACTATTGCGCTGCCATTGCCATCCACAGGACAAATAGCACTGGCGTCTGTTCCCAGCAGGAACAGTGTATTGGACTGAAGAGGATCTACTGTTCTTGTCAGGTTCCTAAGCAGAATTGAACTAGATATGGCCGTGTATGTAGGAAGCACAGTTCTTTTGTTCTGAGCAAGCTCACTGTTCGGACCACATAGGAAACACCGTAGAGTAGAAGAGTGCTCTTTTCTCAAAAGCAGAGTGTGTTTCTTGTAAAGCGAGCTAGCATTTGTTTCCCAGTATTAAATGGCATTGTATCACATGCAGTTTGTAGTCCTATGAACAAGAGTTGTTTTCTGGTAAAGAAAGTCACTATTGCGCTCTCATTGCCATACACAGTGCAAATAGCACTCGTGTCTGTTCCCAGCAAGTACAGTGTATTAGACTGAAGAGGATCTACTGTTCTTGTCAGGTTCCTAAGCAGAGTTGAACTAGATATGGCCGGTGTGTGTAGGAAGCACAGTTATTATGTTCTGAGCAAGCTCACTGTTCTGGCCCTATAGGAAACACAGTAGAGTAGAAGAGTGCTCTTTTCTCTAAAGTAGAGTGTATTTCTTGTAAGGCGAGCTCGCATTTGTTTCCCAGTCCTAAATAGAGTTGAGTCACAGGCAGTTTCTGGTCCTATGAGCAAAAGTTGTTTTCTTTTAAGAAGAGTCACTATTACGCTCCCATTTTCATACACAGGGCAAATAGCAATGGCGTCTGTTCCCAGCATGTACAGTGTATTGGACTGAAGAGGATCTACTGTTCTTGTCAGTTTCCTAAGCAGAGTTGAACTAGATATGGCCCGTGTGTGTAGGAAGCACAGTTCTGTTGTTCTGAGCAAGCGCGCTGTTCGGACCACATAGCAAACACAGTAGAGTAGGCGAGTGCTCTTTTATCAAAAGCAGAGTGTGTTTCTTGTAAGGCTAGCTAGTGTTTGTTTCCCAGTCAGAAACAGAGTTGAATCACACGCAGTTTCTGGTCCTACGAGCAAGAGTTGTTTTCTTGTAAGAAGAGTCACTACTGTGCTCCCATTGCCATACACAGGACAAATAGCACTGGCGTCTGTTCGCAGCAAGTACAGTGTATTGGACTGAAGAAGATCTACTGTTCTTGTCAGGTTCCTAAGCAGACTTGAACTAGATATGGCCGTGTGTGTAGGAAGCACAGTTTTTTTGTTCTGAGCAAGCTCACTGTTCGGACCCCATAGGGAACACAGTAGAGTAGAAGAGTGCTTTTTTCTCAAAAGCAGAGTGTGTTTCTTGTAAGGCGAGCTAGCGTTTGTTTTCCATTCCTAAATTGAGTTGAATCACATGCAGTTTCTGGTCCTACGAGCAAGAGTTGTTTTCTGGTTAGGAAAGTCACTATTGCGCTCTCATTGCCATACACAGTGCAAATAGCCCTCCCGTCTGTTACCAGCAAGTACAGTGTGTTGGACTGAAGAGGAGCTACTATTCTTCTCAGTTTCCTAAGCAGAGTTGAACTAGATATGGCCCGAGTGTGTATGAAGCACTGTTCTTTTTTTCTGAGCAAGCTCACTGTTTTGGCCCTATAGGAAACACAGTAGAGTAGAAGAGTGCTCTTTTCTCAAAAGCAGAGTGTGTTTCTTGTAAAGCGAGCTAGAGTTTGTTTCCCAGTCCTAAATGGAGTTGAGTCACATGCACTTTCTGGTCCTACGAGCAAGAGTTGTTTTATGTTAAGAATAGTCACTATTGCGCTGCCATTGCCATACACAGGACAAATAGCACTGGCGTCTGTTACCAGCAAGTACAGTGTTTTGGACTGAAGAGGATCTACTGCTCTTGTCAGGTTCCTAATCAGAATTGAACTAGATATGGCCGTGTGTGTAGGAAGCACAGTTCTTTTGTTCTGAACAAGCTCACTGTTCGGACCCTATAGGAAACACAGTAGAGTAGAAAAGTGCTCTTTTCTCAAAAGCAGAGTGTGTTTTTTGTAAAGCAAGCTAGAGTTTGTTTCCCAGTCATAAATGGAGTTGAATCACATGCAGTTTCTGGTCCTACGAACAAGAGTTGTTTTCTGGTAAGGAAAGTCACATTGCGCTCCCATTGCCATACACAGTGCAAATAGCACTCGCGTCTTTTCCCAGCAAGTACAGTGTTTTGGACTGAATAGGTGCTACTGTTCTTGTCAGTTTCCTAAGCAGAGTTGAACTAGATATGATCCGTGTGTGTAGGAAGCACAGTTCTTTTGTTCTGAGCAAGCTCACTGTTTGGAACCCATAGGAAACACTGTAGAGTAGAAGATTGCTCTTTTCTCTAAAGCACAGTGTGTTTCTTGTAAGGCGAGCTAGCCTTTGTTTCGCAGTCCTAAATGGAGTTGAATCCCATGCAGTTTTTGGTACTACGAGCAAGAGTTGTTTTCTGGTAAGAAGACTCACTATTGTGCTGCCATTGCCATACACAGGACAAATAGCACTGGCGTCTGTTCGCAGCAAGTACAGTGTATTGGACTGAAGAAGATCTACTGTTCTTGTCAGGTTCCTAAGCAGACTTGAACTAGATATGGCCGTTTGTGTAGGAAGCACAGTTTTTTGTTCTGAGCAAGCTCACTTTTCGGACCCCATAGGGAACACAGTAGAGTAGAACAGTGCTTTTTTCTCAAAAGCAGAGTGTGTTTCTTGTAAGGCGAGCTAGCGTTTGTTTTCCATTCTTAAATGGAGTTGAATCACATGCAGTTTCTGGTCCTACGAGCAAGAGTTGTTTTCTGGTAAGGAAAGTCACTATTGCGCTCTCATTGCCATACACAGTGCAAATAGTCCTCCCGTCTGTTCCCAGCAAGTACAGTGTATTGACTGAAGAGGATCTACTGTTCTTCTCAGTTTCCTAAGCAGAGTTGAACTAGATATGGCCCGTGTGTGTAGGAAGCACAGTTCTTTTTTTCTGAGCAAGCTCACTGTTTTGGCCCTATAGGAAGCACAGTAGAGTAGAAGAGTGCTCTTTTCTCAAAAGCAGAGTGTGTTTCTTGTAAAGCGAGCTAGAGTTTGTTTCCCAGTCCTAAATGGAGTTGAGTCACATGCAGTTTTTTGTCCTATGAGCAAGAGTTGTTTTCTGGTAAGATGAGTCACTATTGTGGTCCAATTGCCATACACAGTGCAAATAGCACTGGCGTCTGTTCCCAGCAAGTACAGTGTATTGGACTGAAGAAGGTCTACTGTTCTTGTCAGTTTCCTGAGCAGAGTTGAACTAGATATGGCCCGTGTGTTTAGGAAACACAGTTCTTTTGTTCTGAGCAAGCTCACTGTTCTTGCCCTATAGGAAACACAGTAGAGTAGAAGCGTGCTCTTTTCTCAAAAGCAGAGTGTGTTTCTTGTAAGGCGAGCTAGGGTTTGTTTCCCAGTCCTAAATGGAGTTGAATCACATGCAGTTTTTGGTCCTATGAGCAAGAGTTGTTTTCTGGTAAGGAAAGTCACTATTGTGCTCCCTTAGCCACACACAGTTCAAATAGCGCTCGCGTCTGCTCCCAGCAAGTACAGTGTATTGGAAAGAAGAGGAGCTTCTGTTCTTGTCAGTTTCCTAAGCAGAGTTGAACTAGATATGACCCGTGTGTGTAGTAAGCACAGTTCTTTTGTTCTGAGCAAGCTCACTGTTCGGACTCCATTGGAAACACAGTAGAGTAGAAGAGTGCTCTTTTCTCAAAAGCAGAGTGTGTTTCTTGTAAGGCTAGCTAGTGTTTCTTTCCCAGTCAGAAACGGAGTTGAATCCCACGCAGTTTCTGGTCCTGGATGCAAGAGTTGTTTTCTGGTAAGAAGAGTCACTATTGCGTTCCCTTGCCATACACAGTGCAAATAGCACTCGCGTCTGTTCCCAGCAAGTACAGTGTATTGGACTGAAGAGGAGCTACTGTTCTTGTCAGTTTTCTAAGCAGAGTTGAACTAGATATGGCCCGTGTGTGTAGGAAGCACAGTTCTTTTGTTCTGAGCAAGCTCACTGTTCTGGCCCTATAGGAAACACAGTAGAGTAGAAGAGTGCTCTTTTATCAAAAGCAGAGTGTATTTCTTGTAGGGTGAGCTAGAGTTTGTTTCCCAGTCCTAAATGGATTTGAATCACATGCAGTTTCTGGTACTACGAGCAAGAGTTGTTTTCTGGTATGGAAAGTCACTATTGTGCTCCCTTTGCCATACACAGTGCAAACAGCACTCGCGTCTGTTCCCAGCACTTACAGTGTATTGGACTGAGGAGGAGCTAATGTTCTTGTCAGTTTCCTAAGAAGAGTTGAACTAGATATGGTCCGTGTGTGTAGGAAGCACAGTTCTATTGTTCTGAGCAAGCTCACTGTTCTGGCCTTATAGGAAACACAGTAGAGTAGAAGAGTGCTCTTTTCTCAAAAGCAGAGTGTGTTTCTTCTAAGGCGAGCTAGGGTTTGTTTCCCAGTCAGAAACGAAATTGAATCCCATGCAGTTTCTGGTCCTACGAGCAAGAGTTGTTTTCTGGTAAGGAAAGCCACTATTGCGCTGCCATTGCCATACACAGGACAAATAGCACTGTTGTCTGTTCCCAGCAAGTACAGTGTATTGGACTGAAGAGGATCTACTGTTTTTTTCAGGTTCCTAAGCAGAATTGAACTAGATATGGCCGTGTATGTAGGAAGCACAGTTCTTTTGTTCTGAGCAAGCTCACTGTTCGGACCACATAGGAAACACCGTAGAGTAGAAGAGTGGTCTTTTCTCAAAAGCAGAGTGTGTTTCTTGTAAGGCGAGCTAGCATTTGTTTCCCAGTCCTAAATGGCGTTGTATCACATGCAGTTTGTAGTCCTATGAGCAAGAGTTGTTTTCTGGTAAGGAAAGTCACTATTGCGCTCTCATTGCCATACACAGTGCAAATAGCACTCGCGTCTGTTCCCAGCAAGTACAGTGTATTGGACTGAAGGATCTACTGTTCTTGTCAGGTTCCTAAGCAGAGTTGAACTAGATATGGCCGGTGTGTGTAGGAAGCACAGTTATTATGTTCTGAGCAAGCTCACTGTTCTGGCCCTATAGGAAACACAGTAGAGTAGAAGAGTGCTCTTTTCTCTAAAGTAGAGTGTATTTCTTGTAAGGCGAGCTCGCATTTGTTTCCCAGTCCTAAATAGAGTTGAGTCACACTCAGTTTTTGGTCCTACGAGCAAGAGTTGTTTTCTGGTAAGAAGAGTCACTATTGCGCTCCAAATGCCATACACAGTGCAAATAGCACTCACGTCTGTTCCCAGCAAGTACAGTGTATTGGAATGAATAGGAGCTACTGTTCTTGTCAGTTTCCTAAGCAGAGTTGATCTAGATATGGCCCTTGTGTAGGAAGCACAGTTCTTTTGTTCTGAGCAAGCTCACTGTTCTGGCCATATAGGAAACACAGTAGAGTAGAAGAGTGCTCTTTTCTCTAAAGCAGAGTGTGTTTCTTGTAAGGCGAGCTAGTGTTTGTTTCCCAGTCAGAAACGGAGTTGAATCCCACGCAGTTTCTGGTCCTGCATGCAAGAGTTGTTTTCTGGTAAGAAGAGTGACTATTGCGTTCCCTTGCCATACACATTGCAAATAGCACTCGCGTCTGTTCCCAGCAAGTACAGTGTATTGGACTGAAGAGGAGCTACTGTTCTTGTCAGTTTTCTAAGCAGAGTTGAACTAGATATGGCCCGTGTGTGTAGGAAGCACAGTTCTTTTGTTCTGAGCAAGCTCACTGTTCTGGCCCTATAGGAAACACAGTAGAGTAGAAGAGTGCTCTTTTCTCAAAAGCAGAGTGTGTTTCTTGTAGGGTGAGCTAGAGTTTGTTTCCCAGTCCTAAATGGATTTGAATCACATGCAGTTTCTGGTACTATGAGCAAGAGTTGTTTTCTGGTAAGGAAAGTCACTATTGTGCTCCCTTTGCCATACACAGTGCAAATAGCACTCGCGTCTGTTCCCAGCACGTACAGTGTATTGGACTGAAGAGGAGCTAATGTTCTTGTCAGTTTCCTAAGCAGAGTTGAACTAGATATGGTCCGTGTTTGTAGGAAGCACAGTTCTTTTTTTCTGAGCAAGCTCACTGTTCGGACACCATGGGAAACACAGTAGAGTAGAAGAGTGCTCTTTTCTCAAAAGCAGAGTGTGTTTCTTGTAAGGCGAGCTAGCATTTGTTTCCCAGTCATAAATGGAGTTGAATCCCATGCAGTTTCTGGTCCTACGAGCAAGAGTTTTTTTCTGGTAAGAAGAGTCACAATTAGGTTCCCATTGTCATACACAGGGCAAATAGCACGGATGTATGTTCCCAGCATTTACAGTGTATTGGACTGAGGAGGATCTACTGTTCTTGTCACTTTCCTAAGCAAAGTTGAACTAGATATGGCCCGTGTGTGTAAGAAGCACAGTTCTTTTGTTCTAAGCAAGCTCACTGCTCTGAACCTATAGGAAACACAGTAGAGTAGAAGAGTGCTCTTTTCTCAAAAGCAGAGTGTGTTTCTTGTAAGGCTAGCTAGTGTTTGTTTCCCAGTCAGAAACGGAGTTGAATCCCATGCAGTTTCTGGTCCTACGAGCAAGAGTTGTTTTGTGGTAAGAAGAGTCACTATTGAGCTCCCAATGTCATATACAGTGCAAATAGCACTCGCTTCTGCTCCCAGCAAGTAGAGTGTATTGGACTGAAGAGGAGCTACTGTTCTTGTCAGTTTCCTATGCAGAGTTGAACTACATATGGCCCGTGTGTGTAGGAAGCACAGTTCTTTTGTTCTGAGCAAGCTCACTGTTCAGACCCCATAGGAAACACAGTAGAGTAGAAGAGTACTCTTTTCTCAAAAGCAGAGTGTATTTATTTTAAGGCGAGCTAGCGTTTGTTTCCCAGTCCAAAATGGAGTTGAATCACATGCAGTTTCTGGTCCTACGAGCAAGAGTTGTTTTCTGGTAAGGAAAGCCACTATTGCGCTGCCATTGCCATACACAGGACAAATAGCACTGTTGTCTGTTCCCAGCAAGTACAGTGTATTGGACTGAAGAGGATCTACTGTTTTTTTCAGGTTCCTAAGCAGAATTGAACTAGATATGGCCGTGTATGTAGGAAGCACAGTTCTTTTTTTCTGAGCAAGCTCACTGTTCGGACCACATAGGAAACACCGTAGAGTAGAAGAGTGCTCTTTTCTCAAAAGCAGAGTGTGTTTCTTGTAAGGCGAGCTAGCATTTGTTTCCCAGTCTTAAATGGCGTTGTATCACATGCAGTTTGTAGTCCTATGAGCAAGAGTTGTTTTCTGGTAATGAAAGTCACTATTGCGCTCTCATTGCCATACACAGTGCAAATAGCACTCGCGTCTGTTCCCAGCAAGTACAGTGTATTGGACTGAAGGATCTACTGTTCTTGTCAGGTTCCTAAGCAGAGTTGAACTAGATATGGCCGGTGTGTGTAGGAAGCACAGTTATTATGTTCTGAGCAAGCTCACTGTTCTGGCCCTATAAGAAATACAGTAGAGTAGAAGAGTGCTCTTTTCTCTAAAGCAGAGTGTGTTTCTTGTAAGGCGAGCTCGCATTTGTTTCCCAGTCCTAAATAGAGTTGAGTCACACTCAGTTTTTGGTCCTACGAGCAAGAATTGTTATCTGGTAAGAAGAGTCACTATTGCGCTCCAAATGCCATACACAGTGCAAATAGCACTCACGTCTGTTCCCAGCAAGTACAGTGTATTGGAATGAATAGGCGCTACTGTTCTTGTCAGTTTCCTAAGAAGAGTTGAACTAGATATGGTCCGTGTGTAGGAAGCACAGTTCTTTTGTTCTGAGCAAGCTCACTGTTCTGGCCCTATAGGAAACACAGTAGAGTAGAAGCGTGCTCTTTTCTCTAAAGCAGAGTGTGTTTCTTGTAAGGCGAGCTAGTGTTTGTTTCCCAGTCAGAAACGGAGTTGAATCCCATGCAGTTTCTGGTCCTGCATGCAAGAGTTGTTTTTTCGTAAGAAGAGTCACTATTGCGTTCCCTTGCCATACACATTGCAAATAGCACTCGCGTCTGTTCCCAGCAAGTACAGTGTATTGGACTGAAGAGGAGCTACTGTTCTTGTCAGTTTTCTAAGCAGAGTTGAACTAGATATGGCCCGTGTGTGTAGGAAGCACAGTTCTTTTGTTCTGAGCAAGCTCACTGTTCGGACCCCATAGGAAACACAGTAGAGTAGAAGAGTGCTCTTTTCTCAAAAGCAGAGTGTGTTTCTTGTAGGGTGAGCTAGAGTTTGTTTCCCAGTCCTAAATGGATTTGAATCACATGCAGTTTCTGGTACTACGAGCAAGAGTTGTTTTCTGGTAAGGAAAGTCACTATTGTGCTCCCTTTGCCATACACAGTGCAAATAGCACTCGTGTCTGTTCCCAGCACGTACAGTGTATTGGACTGAAGAGGAGCTAATGTTCTTGTCAGTTTCCTAAGAAGAGTTGAACTAGATATGGTCCGTGTGTGTAGGAAGCACAGTTCTATTGTTCTGAGCAAGCTCACTGTTCTGGCCCTATAGGAAACACAGTAGAGTAGAAGAGTGCTCTTTTCTCAAAAGCAGAGTGTGTTTCTTGTAAGGCTAGCTAGTGTTTGTTTCCCAGTCAGAAACGAAGTTGAATACCATGCAGTTTCTGGTCCTACGAGCAAGAGTTGTTTTCTGGTAAGAAGAGTCACTATTGCGCTCCCATTGCCATACACAGTGCAAATAGCACTTGTGTCTGCTCCCAGCAAGTACAGTGTATTGGACTGAAGAGGAGATACTGTTCTTGTCAGTTTCCTAAGCAGAGTTGAACTAGATATGGCCCGTGTGTGCAGGAAGCACAGTTCTTTTTTTCTGAGCAAGCTCACTGTTCGGACACCATAGGAAACACAGTAGAGTAGAAGAGTGCTCTTTTCTCAAAAGCAGAGTGTGTTTCTTGTAAGGCGAGCTAGCATTCTTTTCCCAGTCATAAATGGAGTTGAATCCCATGCAGTTTCCAGTCCTACGAGCAAGAGTTGTTTTCTGGTAAGAAGAGTCACAATTACGCTCCCATTGTCATACACAGGGCAAATAGCACGGGTGTCTGTTCCCAGCATGTACAGTGTATTGGACTGAGGAGGATCTACTCTTCTTGTCAGTTTCCTCAGCAGAGTTGAACTAGACATGGCCCGTGTGTGTAGGAAGCACAGTTCTTTTGTTCTAAGCAAGCTCACTCTTCTGGCCTTATAGGAAACACAGTAGAGTAGAAGAGTGCTCTTTTCTCTAAAGTACAGTGTATTTCTTGTAAGGCGAGCTAGCGTTTGTTTCCCAGTCCTAAATGGAGTTGAATCACATGCAGTTTCTGGTCCTACGAACAAGAGTTGTTTTCTGGTAAGGAAAGTCACATTGCACTCCCATTGCAATACACAGTGCAAATAGCACTCGCGTCTGTTCCCAGCAAGTACAGTGTATTGGACTGAATAGGTGCTACTGTTCTTGTCAGGTTCCTAAGCAGAGTTGAACTAGATATGGCCCGTGTGTGTAGGAAGCACATTTCTTTTTTTCTGAGCAAGCTCACTGTTTTGGCCCTATAGGGAACACAGTAGAGTAGAAGAGTGCTCTTTTCTCAAAAGCAGTGTGTGTTTCTTGTAAAACGAGCTAGAGTTTGTTTCCCAGTCCTAAATGGAGTTGAGTCACATGCAGTTTTTTATCCTATGATCAAGAGTTGTTTTCTGGTAAGACGAGTCACTATTGTGATCCAATTGCCATACACAGTGCAAACAGCACTGGCGTCTGTTCCCAGCAAGTACAGTGTATTGGACTGAAGAGGGTCTACTGTTCTTGTCAGTTTCCTGAGCAGAGTTGAACTAGATATGGCCCGTGTGTTTAGGTAGCACAGTTCTTTTGTTTTGAGCAAGCTCACTGTTCTGGCCCAATAGGAAACACAGTAGAGTAGAAGCGTGCTCTTTTCTCAAAAGCAGAGTGTGTTTCTTGTAAGGCTAGCTAGTGTTTGTTTCCCAGTCAGAAACAAAGTTGAATCCCATGCAGTTTCTGGTCCTATGAGCAAGAGTTGTTTTCTGGTAAGAAGAGTCACTATTGAGCTCCCAATGTCATATACAGTTCAAATAGCTCTCGCGTCTGCTTCCAGCAAGTACAGTGTATTGGAAAAAAGAGGAGCTTCTGTTCTTGTCAGTTTCCTAAGCAGAGTTGAACTAGATATGGTCCGTGTGTAGGAAGCACAGTTCTTTTTTTCTGAGCAAGCTCACTGTTCGGACACCATAGGAAACACCGTAGAGTAGAAGAGTGCTCTTTTCTCAAAAGCAGAGTGTGTTTCTTGTAAGGCGATCTAGCATTCTTTTCCCAGTCATAAATGGAGTTGAATCCCATGCAGTTTCTGGTCCTAAGAGCAAGAGTTGTTTTCTGGTAAGAAGAGTCACAATTACGTTCCCATTGTCATACACAGGGCAAATAGCACGGATGTCTGTTCCCAGCATATACAGTGTATTGGACTGAGGAGGATCTACTGTTCTTGTCAGTTTCCTAAGCAGAGTTGAACTAGATATGGCCCGTGTGTGTAGGAAGCACAATTCTTTTGTTCTAAGCAAGCTCACTCTTCTGGCCTTATAGGAAACACAGTAGAGTAGAAGAGTGCTCTTTTCTCAAAAGCAGAGTGTGGTTCTTGTAAGGCTAGCTAGTGTTTGTTTCCCAGTCAGAAACGAAGTTGAATCCCATGCAGTTTCTGGTCCTACGAGCATGAGTTGTTTTCTGGTAAGAAGAGTCACTATTGCGCTCCCATTGCCATACACAGTGCAAATAGCACTCGCGTCTGTTCCCAGCAAGTACAGTGTATTGGACAGAAGACGAGATAGTGTTCTTGTCAGTTTTCTAACCAGAGTTGAACTAGATATGACCCGTGTGTGTAGGAAGCACAGTTCTTTTGTTCTGAGCAAGCTCACTGTTCGGACCCCATAGGAAACACAGTAGAGTAGAAGAGTGCTCTTTTCTCAAAAGCAGAGTGTGTTTCTTTTAAGGCGAGCTAGCATTTGTTTCCCAGTCCTAAATGGCGTTGAATAACATGCAGTTTGTGGTCCTATGAGCAAGAGTTGTGTTCTGGTAAGGAAAGTCACTATTGTGCTCTCATTGCCATACACAGTGCAAATAGCACTCGCGTCTGTTCCCAGCAAGTACAGTGTATTGGACTGAAGAGGATCTACTGTTCTTGTCAGGTTCCTAAGCAGAGTTGAACTAGATATGGCCCGTGTGTGTAGGAAGCACAGTTCTTATGTTCTGAGCAAGCTCAATGTTCTGGCCCTATAGGAAACACAGTAGAGTAGAAGAGTGCTCTTTTCTCTAAAGCAGAGTGTATTTCTTGTAAGGTGAGCTCGCGTTTGTTTCCCAACCTAAATGGAGTTGAGTCACAGGCAGTTTTTGGTCCTACGAGCAAGAGTTGTTTTCTGGTAAGAAGAGTCACTATTGCGCTCCAAATGCCATACACAGTGCAAATAGCACTCCCGTCTGTTCCCAGAAAGTACAGTGTATTGGACTGAAGAGGAGCTACTATTCTTGTCAGTTTCCTAAGCAGAGTTGAAATAGATATGGCCCGTGTGTAGGAAGCACAGTTCTTTTGTTCTGAGCAAGCTCACTGTTCTGGCCCTATAGGAAACACAGTAGAGTAGAAGAGTGCTCTTTTCTCTAAAGCAGAGTGTGTTTCTTGTAAAGCAAGATACGATTTGTTTCCCAGTCCTAAATGGAGTTGAATCACATGCAGTTTCTGGTCCTAGGAGCAAGAGTTGTTTTATGGTAAGAAGAGTCACTATTGTGCTGCAATTGCCATCCACAGGACAAATAGCACTGGCGTCTGTTCCCAGCAGGTACAGTGTATTGGACTGAAGAGGATCTACTGTACTTGTCAGGTTCCTAAGCAGAATTGAACTAGACATGTCCGTGTGTGTAGGAAGCACAGTTCTTTTGTTCTGAGCAAGCTCAATGTTTAGACCCCATAGGAAACACAGTAGAGTAGAAGAGTGTTCTTTTCTCAAAAGCAGAGTGTGTTTCTAATAACGCGAGCTAGCGTTTGTTTCCCAGTCCTAAATGGAGTTGAATCACATGCAGTTTCTGGTCCTACGAGCAAGAGTTGTTTTCTGGTAAGGAAAGCCACTATTGCGCTGCCATTGCCATACACAGGACAAGTAGCACTGTTGTCTGTTCCCAGCAAGTACAGTGTATTGGACTGAAGAGGATCTACTGTTCTTGTCAGATTCCTAAGCAGAGTTGAACTAGATATGGCCCATGTATGTAGGAAGCACAGTTCTTTTGTTCTGAGCAAGCTCACTGTTCGGACCACATAGGAAACACCGTAGGGTAGAAGAGTGCTCTTTTCTCAAAAGCAGAGTGTGTTTCTTGTAAGGCTAGCTAGTGTTGGTTTCCCAGGCAGAAACGGAGTTGAATCCCACGCAGTTTCTGGTCCTGCAAGCAAGAGTTGTTTTCTGGTAAGAAGAGTCACTATTGCGCTCCAAATGCCATACACAGTGCAAATAGCACTCGCGTCTGTTCCCAGCAAGTACAGTGTATTGGACTGAAGAGGAGCTACTGTTCTTGTCAGTTTTCTAAGCAGAGTTGAACTAGATATGGCCCGTGTGTGTAGGAAGCACAGTTCTTTTGTTCTGAGCAAGCTCACTGTTCTGGCCATATAGGAAACACAGTAGAGTAGAAGAGTGCTCTTTTCTCAAAAGCAGAGTGTGTTTCTTGCAGGGTGAGCTAGAGTTTGTTTCCCAGTCCTAAATGGATTTGAATCACATGCAGTTTCTGGTACTACGAGCAAGAGTTGTTTTCAGGTAAGGAAAGTCACTATTGTGCTCCCTTTGCCATACACAGTACAAATAGCACTCGCGTCTGTTCCCAGCACGTTCAGTGTATTGGACTGAAGAGGAGCTACTGTTCTTGTCAGTTTCCTAAGAAGAGTTGAACTAGATATGGTCCGTGTGTGTAGGAAGCACAGTTCTATTGTTCTCAGCATGCTCACTGTTCTTGCCCTATAGGAAACACAGTAGAGTAGAAGAGTGCTCTTTTCTCAAAAGCAGAGTGTGTTTCTTGTAAGTCTAGCTAGTGTTTGTTTCCCAGTCAGAAACGAAGTTGAATCCCATGCAGTTTCTGGTCCTACGAGCAAAAGTTGTTTTCTGGTAAGAAGAGTCACTATTGCGCTCCCATTGCCATACACAGTGCAAATAGCACTCGTGTCTGCTCCCAGCAAGTACAGTGTATTGGACTGAAGAGGAGATACTGTTCTTGTCAGTTTCCTAAGCAGAGTTGAACTAGATATGGCCCGTGTGTGTAGGAACCACAGTTCTTTTTTTCTGAGCAATCTCACTGTTCAGACACCATGGGAAACACAGTAGAGTAAAAGAGTGCTCTTTTCTCAAAAGCAGTGTGTGTTTCTTGTAAGGCGAGCTAGCATTCGTTTCCCAGTCATAAATGGAGTTGAATCCCATGCAGTTTCTGGTCCTATGAGCAAGAGTTGTTTTCTGGTAAGAAGAGTCACAATTACGCTCCCATTGTCATACACAGGGCAAATAGCACTCCCGTCTGTTCCCAGCAAGTACAGTGTATTGGACTGAATAGGAGCTACTGTTCTTGTCAGTTTCCTAAGCAGAGTTGAAATAGATATGGCCCGTGTGTAGGAAGCACAGTTCTTTTGTTCTGAGCAAGCTCACTGTTCTGGCCCTATAGGAAACACAGTAGAGTAGAAGAGTGCTCTTTTCTCTAAAGCAGAGTGTGTTTCTTGTAAGGCAAGCTAGCATTTGTTTCCCAGTCCTAAATGGAGTTGAATCACATGCAGTTTCTGGTCCTAGGAGCAAGAGTTGTTTTATGGTAAGAAGAGTCACTATTGCGCTGCTATTGCCATACACAGGACAAATAGCACTGGCGTCTGTTCCCAGCAGGTACAGTGTATTGGACTGAAGAGGATCTACTGTTCTTGTCAGGTTCCTAAGCAGAATTGAACTAGACATGGCCGTGTGTGTAGGAAGCACAGTTCTTTTGTTCTGAGCAAGCTCACTGTTCAGACTCCATAGGAAACACAGTAGAGTAGAAGAGTGTTCTTTTCTCAAAAGCAGAGTGTGTTTCTTATAACGCGAGCTAGCGTTTGTTTCCCAGTCCTAAATGGAGTTGAATCACATGCAGTTTCTGGTCCTACGAGCAAGAGTTGTTTTCTGGTAAGGAAAGCCACTATTGCGCTGCCATTGCCATACACAGGACAAGTTGCACTGATGTCTGTTCACAGCAAGTACAGTGTATTGGACTGAAGAGGATCTACTGTTCTTGTCAGCTTGCTAAGCAGTATTGAACTAGATATGGCCGTGTATGTAGGAAGCACAGTTCTTTTGTTCTGAGCAAGCTCACTGTTCGGACCCCATAGGAAACACCGTAGAGTAGAAGAGTGCTCTTTTCTCAAAAGCAGAGTGTGTTTCTTGTAAGGCGAGCTAGCATTTGTTTCCCAGTCCTAAATGGCGTTGTATCACATGCAGTTTGTTGTCCTATGAGCAAGAGTTGTATTCAGGTAAGGAAAGTCACTATTGCGCTCTCATTGCCATACACAGTGCAAATAGCACTCACGTCTGTTCCCAGCAAGTACAGTGTATTGGACTGAAGAGGATCTACTGTTCTTCTCAGGTTCCTAAGCAGAGTTGAACTAGATATGGCCGGTGTGTGTAGGAAGCACAGTTATTATGTTCTGAGCAAGCTCACTGTTCTGGCCCTATAGGAAACACAGTAGAGTAGAAGAGTGCTCTTTTCTCAAAAGCAGAGTGTGTTTCTTGTAAGGCTAGCTAGTGTTTGTTTCCCAGTCAGAAACGATGTTGAATCCCATGCAGTTTCTGGTCCTACGAGCAAAAGTTGTTTTCTGGTAAGAAGAGTCACTATTGCGCTCCCATTGCCATACACAGTGCAAATAGCACTCGTGTCTGCTCCCAGCAACAGTGTATTGGACTGAAGAGGAGATACTGTTTTTGTCAGTTTCCTAAGCAGAGTTGAACTAGATATGGCCCGTGTGTGTATGAAGCACAGTTCTTTTTTTCTGAGCAAGCTCACTGTTCGGACACCATAGGAAACACAGTAGAGTAGAAGAGTGCTCTTTTCTCAAAAGCAGAGTGTGTTTCTTGTAAGGCGAGCTAGCATTCGTTTCCAAGTCCTACATGGAGTTGAATCCCATGCAGTTTCTGGTCCTACGAGCAAGAGTTGTTTTCTGGTAAGAAGAGTCACAATTACGCTCCCATTGTCATACACAGGGCAAATAGCACGGGTGTCTGTTCCCAGCATGTACAGTGTATTGGACTGAGGAGGATCTATTGTTCTTGTCAGTTTCCTAGGCAGAGTTGAACTAGATATGGCCCGTGTGTGTAGGAAGCACAGTTCTTTTGTTCTAAGCAAGCTCACTCTTCTGGCCTTATAGGAAACACAGTAGAGTAGAAGAGTGCTCTTTTCTCAAAAGCAGAGTGTGTTTCTTGTAAGGCGAGCTAGTGTTTGTATCCCAGTCCTAAATGGAGTAGAATCGCATGCAGTTTCTGGTCCTACGAGCATGAGTTGTTTTATGGTAAGAATAGTCACTATTGGGCTCCCATTGCCATACACAGGACCAATAGCACATGCGTCTGTTCCCAGCAAGTACAGTGTATTGGACTGAATAGGATCTACTGTTCTTGTCAGGTTCCTAAGCAAAATTGAAGTAGATATGGCCGTGTGTGTATGAAGCACAGTTCTTTTGTTCTGAGCAAGCTCACTGTTCGGACACCATAAGAAACACAGTAGAGAAGAAGAGTGCTCTTTACTCAAAAGCAGAGTGTGTTTCTTGTAAGGCGAGCTAGCGTTTGTTTCCCAGTCCTAAATGGAGTTAAATCACATGCAGTTTCTAGTCCTACGAGCAAGAGTTGTTTTCTGGTAAGGAAAGTCACTATTGCGCTCCCATTGCCTTACACAGTACAAATAGCACTCGCGTCTGTTCCCAGGAATTACAGTGTATCGGACTGAAGAGGAGCTACTGTTCTTGTCAGTTTCCTAAGCAGAGTTGAACTAGATATGGCCCGTGTGTGTAGGAAGCACAGTTCTTATGTTCTGAGCAAGCTCACTGTTCTGGCCCTATAGGAAACACAGTAGAGTAGATGAGTGCTCTTTTATCTAAAGCAGAGTGTGTTTCTTGTAAGGCGAGCTAGCGTTTGTTTCGTAGTCCTAAATGGAGTTGAAAACCATGCAGTTTCTGGAACTACAAGCAAGAGTTGTTTTCTGGTAAGAAGAGTCACTATTGGGCTGACATTGCCATACACAGGACAAATAGCACTGGCGTCTGATCGCAGCAAGTACAGTGTATTGGACTGAAGAGGATCTACTGTTCTTGTCAGTTTCTTAAGCAGAATTGAACTAGATATGGCCGTGTGTGTAGGAAGCACAGTTCTTTTGTTCTGAGCAAGTTCACTGTTCGGACCCCATAGGAAACACAGTAGAGGAGAAGAGTGCTCTTTTCTCAAAGGCAGAGTGTGTTTTTTGGAAGGCAAGCTAGCATTTGTTTCCCAGTCCTAAATGGAGTTGAATCACATGCAGTTTCAGGTCCTACGAGCAAGAGATGTTTTCTGGTAAGGAAAGTCACTATTGCGCTCTTATTGCCATACACAGTGCAAATAGCACTCGCGTCTGTTCCCAGGAATTACAGTGTATCAGACTGATGAGGATTTACTGTTCTTGTCAGTTTCCTAAGCAGATTTGAACTAGATATGGTCCATGTGTGTAGGAAGCACAGTTCTTTTGTTCTGAGCAAGCTCACTGTTCGGACCCCATAGGAAACACAGTAGAATAGAAGAGTGCTCTTTTCGCAAAAGCAGAGTGTGTTTTTGTAAGGCGAGCTAGCATTTGTTTCCCAGTCCTAAATGGCGTTGAATCACATGCAGTTTGTGGTCCTACGAGCAAGAGTTGTTTTCTGGTAAGGAAAGTCACTATTGCGTTCTCATTGCCATACACAGTGCAAATAGCACTCGCGTCTGTTCCCAGCAAGTACAGTGTATTGGACTGAAAAGGAGCTACTGTTCTTGTCAGTTTCCTAAGCAGAGTTGAACTACATATGGTCCGTGTGTTTAGGAAGCACAGTTCTTTTGTTCTGAGCAAGCTCACTGTTTGGACCCCATAGGAAACACAGTAGAGTAGAAGAGTGCTCTTTTCTCTAAAGCAGAGTGTGTTTCTTGTAAGGCGATCTAGCTTTTGTTTCCCAGTCCTAAATGGAGTTGAATCCCATGCAGTTTCTGGTCCTAAGAGCAAGAGTTGTTTTCTGGTAAGGAAAGTCACTATTGTGCTCCCATTGCCATACACAGTGCAAATAGAACTCGCGTCTGTTCCCAGCAAGTACAGTGTATTGGAGTGAAGAGGAGCTACTGTTCTTCTCAGTTTCCTAAGCATAGTTGAACTAGATATGTCCCGTGTGTCTAGGAAGCACAGTTATTATGTTCTGAGCAAGCTCAATGTTCTGGCCCTATAGGAAACACAGTAGAGTAGAAGAGTGGTCTTTTCTCTAAAGCAGAGTGTGTTTCTTGTAAGGTTAGCTCGCGTTTGTTTCCCAGTCCTAAATGGAGTTGAGTCACAGGCAGTTTTTGGTAATACCAGCAAGAGTTGTTTTCTGGTAAGGAAAGTCACTATTGCGCTCCCATTGCCATACACAGTACAAATAGCACTCGCGTCTGTTCCCAGGAATTACAGTGTATCAGACTGAAGAGGAGCTACTGTTCTTGTCAGTTTCCTAAGCAGAGTTGAACTAGATATTGCCTGTGTGTGTAAAAAGCACAGTTCTTATGTTCTGAGCAAGCTCACTGTTCTGGCCCTATAGGAAACACAGTAGAGTAGATGAGTGCTCTTTTATCTAAAGCAGAGTGTGTTTCTTGTAAGGCGAGCTAGCGTTTGTTTCCTAGTCCTAAATGGAGTTGAATCACATGCAGTTTCTGGTCCTACGAGCAAGAGTTGTTTTATGGTAAGAAGAGTCACTATTGCGCTGCCATTGCCATACACAGGACAAATAGCACTGGCGTCTGTTCCCAGCAAGTACAGTGTATTGGACTGAAGAGGATCTACTGTTCTTGTCAGTTTCCTAAGGAGAGTTGAACTAGATATGGTCCGTTTGTGTAGGAAGCACAGTTCTTTTGTTCTGAGCAAGCTCACTGTTTGGACACTATAGGAAACAGTAAAGTAGAAGAGTGCTCTTTTCTCTAAAGCAGAGTGTGTTTCTTGTAAGGCGAGCTAGCGTTTGTTTCGTAGTCCTAAATGGAGTTGAAACCCATGCAGTTTCTGGTACTACGAGCAAGAGTTGTTTTCTGGTTAGAAGAGTCACTATTGCGCTGACATTGCCATACACAGGACAAATAGCACTGGCGTCTGATCGCAGCAAGTACAGTGTATTGGACTGAAGAGGATCTACTGTTCTCGTCAGGTTCCTAAGCAGAATTGAACTAGATATGGCCGTGTGTGTAGGAAGCACAGTTCTTTTGTTCTGTGCAAGCTCACTGTTCGGACCCCATAGGAAACACAATAGAGGAGAAGAGTGCTCTTTTCTCAAAAGCAGAGTGTGTTTTTTGTAAGGCAAGCTAGCGTTTGTTTCCCAGTCCTAAATGGAGTTGAATCACATGCAGTTTCTGGTCCTACGAGCATGAGTTGTTTTATGGTAAGAATAGTCACTATTGCGCTCCCATTGCCATACACAGGACCAATTGCACATGCGTCTGTTCCGAGCAATTACAGTGTATTGGACTGAATAGGATCTACTGTTCTTGTCAGGTTACTAAGCAGAATTGAACTAGATATGGCCGTGTGTGTAGGAAGCACAGATCTTTTGTTCTGAGCAAGCTCACTGTTCGGACCCCATAAGAAACATAGTAGAGTAGAAGAGTACTCTTTTCTCAAAAGCAGAGTGTGTTTCTTGTAAGGCGAGCTAGCGTTTGTTTCCTAGTCCTAAATGGAGTTGAATCACATGCAGTTTCTGGTCCTACGAACAAGAGTTGTTTTCTGGTAAGGAAAGTCACATTGTGCTCCCATAGCCATACACAGTGCAAATAGCACTCGCGTCTGTTCCCAGCAAGTACAGTGTATGGAAGTGAAGAGGAGCTACTGTTCTTCTCAGTTTCCTAAGCAGAGTTGAACTAGATATGGCCCATGTGTCTAGGAAGCACAGTTATTATGTTCTGAGCAAGCTCACTGTTTTTGGGCCCCATAGGAAACACAGTAGAGTAGAAGAGTGCTCTTTCCTCTAAAGAAGAGTGTGTTTCTTGTAAGGCGAGCTAGCGTTTGAATCCCAGTCCTAAATGGAGTTGAATCACATGCAGTTTCTGGTCCTACGAGCATGAGTTGTTTTATGGTAAGAATAGTCACTATTGCGCTCCCATTGCCATACACAGGACCAATAGCACATGCGTCTGTTCCGAGCAATTACAGTGTATTGGACTGAATAGGATCTACTGTTCTTGTCAGGTTACTAAGCAGAATTGAACTAGATATGGCCGTGTGTGTAGGAAGCACAGATCTTTTGTTCTGAGCAAGCTCACTGTTCGGACCCCATAAGAAACATAGTAGAGTAGAAGAGTACTCTTTTCTCAAAAGCAGAGTGTGTTTCTTGTAAGGCGAGCTAGCGTTTGTTTCCCAGTCCTAAATGGAGTTGAATCACATGCAGTTTCTGGTCCTACGAGCAAGAGTGGTTTTCTGGTAAGAAGAGTCACTATTGCGCTCCCATTGCCATACACAGTACAAATAGCACTCGCGTCTGTTCCCAGGAATTACAGTGTATCGGACTGAAGAGGAGCTACTGTTCTTCTCAGTTTCCTAAGCAGAGTTGAACTAGATATGGCCCGTGTGTGTAGGAAGCACAGTTCTTATGTTCTGAGCAAGCTCACTGTTCTGGCCCTATAGGAAACACAGCAGAGTAGATGAGTGCTCTTTTATCTAAAGCAGAGTGTGTTTCTTGTAAGGCGAGCTAGCGTTTGTTTCCTAGTCCTAAATGGAGTTGAATCACATGCAGTTTCTGGTCCTACGAACAAGAGTTGTTTTCTGGTAAGGAAAGTCACATTGTGCTCCCATTGCCATACACAGTGCAAATAGCACTCGCGGCTGTTCCCAGCAAGTTCAGTGTATTGGAGTGAAGAGGAGCTACTGTTCTTCTCAGTTTCCTAAGCAGAGTTGAACTAGATATGGCCCGTGTGTCTAGAAAGCACAGTTATTATGTTCTGAGCAAGCTCACTGTTCTGGCCCTATAGGAAACACAGTAGAGTAGAAGAGTGCTCTTTTATCTAAAGCAGAGTGTGTTTCTTGTAAGGCGAGCTAGCATTTGTTTCCCAGTCCTAAATGGAGTTGAGTCACAGGCAGTTTTTGGTAGTACGAGCAAGAGTTGTTTTCTGGTAAGAAGAGTCACTATTTTGCTCCAAATGCCATACACAGTGCAAATAGCACTCGCTTCTGTTCCCAGCAAGTACAGTGTATTGGACTGAAGAGGAGCTACTATTCTTGTCAGTTTCCTAAGCAGAATTGAACTAGATATGGCCCGTGTGTATGAAGCACAGTTCTTTTGTTCTGAGCAAGCTTACTGTTCTGGCCCTATAGGAAACACAGTAGAGTAGAAGAGTGCTCTTTTCTCTAAAGCAGAGTGTGTTTCTTGTAAGGCGAGCTCGCGTTTGTTTCCCAGTCCTAAATGGAGTTGATTCACATGCAGTTTCTGGTCCTACGCGCAAGAGTTGTTTTATGGTAAGAAGAGTCACTATTGCGTTGCCATTGCCATACACAGGACAAATAGCACTGGCGTCTGTTCCCAGCAAGTACAGTGTATTGGACTGAAGAGGATCTACTGTTCTTGTCAGTTTCCTAAGGAGAGTTGAACTAGATATGGTCCGTTTCTGTAGGAAGCACAGTTCTTTTGTTCTGAGCAAGCTCACTGTTCGGACCCCATTGGAAACACAGTAGAGTAGAAGAGTGCTCTTTTCTCAAAAGCAGAGTGTGTTTCTTGTAAGGCGAGCTAGCGTTTGTTTCCTCGTCCTAAATGGAGTTGAATCACATGCAGTTTCTGGTCCTACGAACAAGAGTTGTTTTCTAGTAAGGAAAGTCACATTGTGCTCCCATTGCCATATACAGTGCAAAAAGCACTCGCGTCTGTTCCCAACAAGTACAGTGTATTGCACTGAATAGGTGCTACTGTTCTTGTCAGTTTGCTATGCAGAGTTGAACCAGATATTATCCGTGTGTGTAGGAAGCACAGTTCTTTTGTTCTGAGCAAGCTCACTGTTTGGACCCTATAGGAAACACAGTAGAGTAGAAGAGTGCTCTTTTCTCTAAAGCAGAGTGTGTTTCTTTTTTTTTTCTTTTTTTTTTTGGTTTTTCGAGACAGGGTTTCTCTGTGTAGCTTTGCGCCTTTCCTGGAACTCACTTGGTAGCCCAGGCTGGCCTCGAACTCACAGAGATCCGCCTGGCTCTGCCTCCCGAGTGCTGGGATTAAAGGCGTGCGCCACAACCGCCCGGCCCAGAGTGTGTTTCTTATAAGGCAAGCTAGCGTTTGTTTCGCAGTCCTAAATGGAGTTGAAACCCATGCAGTTTCTGGTACTACGAGCAAGAGTTGTTTTCTGGTAAGAAGAGTCACTATTGCGCTGCCATTGCCATACACAGGACAAATAGCACTGGCGTCTGATCGCAGCAAGTACAGTGTATTGGACTGAAGAGGATCTACTGTTCTTGTCAGGTTCTTAAGCAGAATTGAACTAGATATGGCCGTGTGTGTAGGAAGCACAGTTCTTTTGTTCTGAGCAAGCTCACTGTTCGGACCCCATAGGAAACACAGTAGAGGAGAAGAGAGCTCTTTTCTCAAAAGCAGAGTGTGTTTCTTGTAAGGCGAGCTAGCGTTTGTTTCCCAGTCCTAAATGGAGTTGAATCACATGCAGTTTCTGGTCCAACGAGCAAGAGTTGTTTTCTGGTAAGGAAAGTCACTGTTGTGCTCCCATTGCCATACTCAGTGCAAATAGCACTACCGTCTGTTCCCAGCAATTACAGTGTATTGGACTGAAGAGGAGCTACTGTTCTTGTCAGTTTCCTAAGCAGAGTTGAACTAGATATGGCCCGTGTGTCTAGGAAGCACAGTTCATTTGATCTGAGCAAGCTCACTGTTCTGGCCCTATAGGAAACACAGTAGAGTAGAAGAGTGCTCTTTTCGCAAAAGCAGAGTGTGTTTTTGTAAGGCGAGCTAGCATTTGTTTCCCAGTCCTAAATGGCTTTGAATCACATGCAGTTTGTGGTCCTACGAGCAAGAGTTGTTTTCTGGTAGGGCAAGTCACTATTGTGTTCTCATTGCCATACACAGTGCAAATAGCACTCGCGTCTGTTCCCAGCAAGTACAGTGTATTGGACTGAAGAGGAGCTACTGTTCTTGTCAGTTTCCTAAGCAGAGTTGAACTAGATATGGTCCGTGTGTGTAGGAAGCACAGTTCTCTTGTTCTGAGCAAGCTCACTGTTCTGGCCCTAGAGGAAACACAGTAGAGTAGATGAGTGCTCTTTTATCTAAAGCAGAGTGTGTTTCTTGTAAGGCGAGCTAGCGTTTGTTTCCTAGTCCTAAATGGAGTTGAATCACATGCAGTTTCTGGTCCTATGAACAAGAGTTGTTTTCTGGTAAGGAAAGTCACATTGTGCTCCCATAGCCATACACAGTGCAAATAGCACTCGCGTCTGTTCCCAGCAAGTACAGTGTATTGAAGTGAAGAGGAGCTACTGTTCTTCTCAGTTTCCTAAGCAGAGTTGAACTAGATATGGCCAATGTGTCTAGGAAGCACAGTTATTATGTTCTGAGCAAGCTCACTGTTTTTGGGCCCCATAGGAAACACAGTAGAGTAGAAGAGTGCTCTTTCCTCTAAAGAAGAGTGTGTTTCTTGTAAGGCGAGCTAGCGTTTGTTTCCTCGTCCTAAATGGAGTTGAATCACATGCAGTTTCTGGTCCTACGAACAAGAGTTGTTTTCTAGTAAGGAAAGTCCCATTGTGCTCCCATTGCCATATACAGTGCAAATAGCACTCGCGTCTGTTCCCAACAAGTACAGTGTATTGCACTATATAGGTGCTACTGTTCTTGTCAGTTTGCTATGCAGAGTTGAACCAGATATTATCCGTGTGTGTAGGAAGCACAGTTCTTTTGTTCTGAGCAAGCTCACTGTTTGGACCCTATAGGAAACACAGTAGAGTAGAAGAGTGCTCTTTTCTCTAAAGCAGAGTGTGTTTCTTATAAGGCAAGCTAGCGTTTGTTTCGCAGTCCTAAATGGAGTTGAAACCCATCCAGTTTCTGGTACTACGAGCAAGAGTTGTTTTCTGGTAAGAAGAGTCACTATTGCGCTGCCATTGCCATACACAGGACAAATAGCACTGGCGTCTGATCGCAGCAAGTACAGTGTATTGGACTGAAGAGGATCTACTGTTCTTGTCAGGTTCTTAAGCAGAATTGAACTAGATATGGCCGTGTGTGTAGGAAGCACAGTTCTTTTGTTCTGAGCAAGCTCACTGTTCGGACCCCATAGGAAACACAGTAGAGGAGAAGAGAGCTCTTTTCTCAAAAGCAGAGTGTGTTTCTTGTAAGGCGAGCTAGCGTTTGTTTCCCAGTCCTAAATGGAGTTGAATCACATGCAGTTTCTGGTCCAACGAGCAAGAGTTGTTTTCTGGTAAGGAAAGTCACTGTTGCGCTCCCATTGCCATACACAGTGCAAATAGCACTACCGTCTGTTCCCAGCAATTACAGTGTATTGGACTGAAGAGGAGCTACTGTTCTTGTCAGTTTCCTAAGCAGAGTTGAACTAGATATGGCCCGTGTGTCTAGGAAGCACAGTTCATTTGATCTGAGCAAGCTCACTGTTCTGGCCCTATAGGAAACACAGTAGAGTAGAAGAGTGCTCTTTTCGCAAAAGCAGAGTGTGTTTTTGTAAGGCGAGCTAGGATTTGTTTCCCAGTCCTAAATGGCTTTGAATCACATGCAGTTTGTGGTCCTATGAGCAAGAGTTGTTTTCTGGTAGGGAAAGTCACTATTGCGTTCTCATTGCCATACACAATGCAAATAGCACTCGCGTCTGTTCCCAGCAAGTACAGTGTATTGGACTGAAAGGAGCTACTGTTCTTGTCAGTTTCCTAAGAAGAGTTGAACTAGATATGGTCCGTGTGTGTAGGAAGCACAGTTCTATTGTTCTCAGCAAGCTCACTGTTCTGGCCCTATAGGAAACACAGTAGAGTAGAAGAGTGCTCTTTTCTCAAAAGCAGAGTGTGTTTCTTGTAAGTCTAGCTAGTGTTTGTTTCCCAGTCAGAAACGAAGTTGAATCCCATGCAGTTTCTGGTCCTACGAGCAAAAGTTGTTTTCTGGTAAGAAGAGTCACTATTGCGCTCCCATTGCCATACACAGTGCAAATAGCACTCGTGTCTGCTCCCAGCAAGTACAGTGTATTGGACTGAAGAGGAGATACTGTTCTTGTCAGTTTCCTAAGCAGAGTTGAACTAGATATGGCCCGTGTGTGTAGGAACCACAGTTCTTTTTTTCTGAGCAATCTCACTGTTCAGACACCATGGGAAACACAGTAGAGTAAAAGAGTGCTCTTTTCTCAAAAGCAGTGTGTGTTTCTTGTAAGGCGAGCTAGCATTCGTTTCCCAGTCATAAATGGAGTTGAATCCCATGCAGTTTCTGGTCCTATGAGCAAGAGTTGTTTTCTGGTAAGAAGAGTCACAATTACGCTCCCATTGTCATACACAGGGCAAATAGCACTCCCGTCTGTTCCCAGCAAGTACAGTGTATTGGACTGAATAGGAGCTACTGTTCTTGTCAGTTTCCTAAGCAGAGTTGAAATAGATATGGCCCGTGTGTAGGAAGCACAGTTCTTTTGTTCTGAGCAAGCTCACTGTTCTGGCCCTATAGGAAACACAGTAGAGTAGAAGAGTGCTCTTTTCTCTAAAGCAGAGTGTGTTTCTTGTAAGGCAAGCTAGCATTTGTTTCCCAGTCCTAAATGGAGTTGAATCACATGCAGTTTCTGGTCCTAGGAGCAAGAGTTGTTTTATGGTAAGAAGAGTCACTATTGCGCTGCTATTGCCATACACAGGACAAATAGCACTGGCGTCTGTTCCCAGCAGGTACAGTGTATTGGACTGAAGAGGATCTACTGTTCTTGTCAGGTTCCTAAGCAGAATTGAACTAGACATGGCCGTGTGTCTAGGAAGCACAGTTCTTTTGTTCTGAGCAAGCTCACTGTTCAGACTCCATAGGAAACACAGTAGAGTAGAAGAGTGTTCTTTTCTCAAAAGCAGAGTGTGTTTCTTATAACGCGAGCTGGCGTTTGTTTCCCAGTCCTAAATGGAGTTGAATCACATGCAGTTTCTGGTCCTACGAGCAAGAGTTGTTTTCTGGTAAGGAAAGCCACTATTGCGCTGCCATTGCCATACACAGGACAAGTTGCACTGATGTCTGTTCACAGCAAGTACAGTGTATTGGACTGAAGAGGATCTACTGTTCTTGTCAGCTTGCTAAGCAGTATTGAACTAGATATGGCCGTGTATGTAGGAAGCACAGTTCTTTTGTTCTGAGCAAGCTCACTGTTCGGACCCCATAGGAAACACCGTAGAGTAGAAGAGTGCTCTTTTCTCAAAAGCAGAGTGTGTTTCTTGTAAGGCGAGCTAGCATTTGTTTCCCAGTCCTAAATGGCGTTGAATAACATGCAGTTTGTTGTCCTATGAGCAAGAGTTGTTTTCAGGTAAGGAAAGTCACTATTGCGCTCTCATTGCCATACACAGTGCAAATAGCACTCACGTCTGTTCCCAGCAAGTACAGTGTATTGGACTGAAGAGGATCTACTGTTCTTCTCAGGTTCCTAAGCAGAGTTGAACTAGATATGGCCGGTGTGTGTAGGAAGCACAGTTATTATGTTCTGAGCAAGCTCACTGTTCTGGCCCTATAGGAAACACAGTAGAGTAGAAGAGTGCTCTTTTCTCAAAAGCAGAGTGTGTTTCTTGTAAGGCTAGCTAGTGTTTGTTTCCCAGTCAGAAACGATGTTGAATCCCATGCAGTTTCTGGTCCTACGAGCAAAAGTTGTTTTCTGGTAAGAAGAGTCACTATTGCGCTCCCATTGCCATACACAGTGCAAATAGCACAAGTGTCTGCTCCCAGCAACAGTGTATTGGACTGAAGAGAAGATACTGTTCTTGTCAGTTTCCTAAGCAGAGTTGAACTAGATATGGCCCGTGTGTGTATGAAGCACAGTTCTTTTTTTTTTGAGCAAGCTCACTGTTCGGACACCATAGGAAACACAGTAGAGTAGAAGAGTGCTCTTTTCTCAAAAGCAGAGTGTGTTTCTTGTAAGGCGAGCTAGCATTTGTTTCCAAGTCCTACATGGAGTTGAATCCCATGCAGTTTCTGGTCCTACGAGCAAGAGTTGTTTTCTGGTAAGAAGAGTCACAATTACGCTCCCATTGTCATACACAGGGCAAATAGCACGGGTGTCTGTTCCCAGCATGTACAGTGTATTGGACTGAGGAGGATCTATTGTTCTTGTCAGTTTCCTAAGCAGAGTTGAACTAGATATGGCCCGTGTGTGTAGGAAGCACAGTTCTTTTGTTCTAAGCAAGCTCACTCTTCTGGCCTTATAGGAAACACAGTAGAGTAGAAGAGTGCTCTTTTCTCAAAAGCAGAGTGTAGTTTCTTGTAAGGCGAGCTAGTGTTTGTATCCCAGTCCTAAATGGAGTAGAATCACATGCAGTTTCTGGTCCTACGAGCATGAGTTGTTTTATGGTAAGAATAGTCACTATTGGGCTCCCATTGCCATACACAGGACCAATAGCACATGCGTCTGTTCCCAGCAAGTACAGTGTATTGGACTGAATAGGATCTACTGTTCTTGTCAGGTTCCTAAGCAAAATTGAAGTAGATATGGCCGTGTGTGTATGAAGCACAGTTCTTTTGTTCTGAGCAAGCTCACTGTTCGGACACCATAAGAAACACAGTAGAGAAGAAGAGTGCTCTTTTCTCAAAAGCAGAGTGTGTTTCTTGTAAGGCGAGCTAGCGTTTGTTTCCCAGTCCTAAATGGAGTTAAATCACATGCAGTTTCTAGTCCTATGAGCAAGAGTTGTTTTCTGGTAAGGAAAGTCACTATTGCGCTCCCATTGCCTTACACAGTACAAATAGCACTCGCGTCTGTTCCCAGGAATTACAGTGTATCGGACTGAAGAGGAGCTACTGTTCTTGTAAGTTTCCTAAGCAGAGTTGAACTAGATATGGCCCATGTGTGTAGGAAGCACAGTTCTTATGTTCTGAGCAAGCTCACTGTTCTGGCCCTATAGGAAACACAGTAGAGTAGATGAGTGCTCTTTTATCTAAAGCAGAGTGTGTTTCTTGTAAGGCGAGCTAGCGTTTGTTTCGTAGTCCTAAATGGAGTTGAAAACCATGCAGTTTCTGGAACTACAAGCAAGAGTTGTTTTCTGGTAAGAAGAGTCACTATTGGGCTGACATTGCCATACACAGGACAAATAGCACTGGCGTCTGATCGCAGCAAGTACAGTGTATTGGACTGAAGAGGATCTACTGTTCTTGTCAGTTTCCTAAGCAGAATTGAACTAGATATGGCCGTGTGTGTAGGAAGCACAGTTCTTTTGTTCTGAGCAAGTTCACTGTTCGGACCCCATAGGAAACACAGTAGAGGAGAAGAGTGCTCTTTTCTCAAAGGCAGAGTGTGTTTTTTGGAAGGCAAGCTAGCGTTTGTTTCCCAGTCCTAAATGGAGTTGAATCACATGCAGTTTCAGGTCCTACGAGCAAGAGATGTTTTCTGGTAAGGAAAGTCACTATTGCGCTCTTATTGCCATACACAGTGCAAATAGCACTCGCGTCTGTTCCCAGGAATTACAGTGTATCGGACTGATGAGGATTTACTGTTCTTGTCAGTTTCCTAAGCAGATTTGAACTAGATATGGTCCATGTGTGTAGGAAGCACAGTTCTTTTGTTCTGAGCAAGCTCACTGTTCGGACCCCATAGGAAACACAGTAGAATAGAAGAGTGCTCTTTTCTCAAAAGCAGAGTGTGTTTCTTGTAAGGTGAGCTAGCGTTTGTTTCCCAGTCCTAAATGGAGTTGAATCACATGCAGTTTCTGGTCCTACGAGCAAGAGTTGTTTTCTGGTAAGAAGAGTCACTATTGAGCTCCCAATGTCATATACAGTGCAAATAGCTCTCGCGTCTGCTTCCAGCAAGTACAGTGTATTGGAAAAAAGAGGAGCTTCTGTTCTTGTCAGTTTCCTAAGCAGAGTTGAACTAGATATGGTCCGTGTGTAGGAAGCACAGTTCTTTTTTTCTGAGCAAGCTCACTGTTCGGACACCATAGGAAACACCGTAGAGTAGAAGAGTGCTCTTTTCTCAAAAGCAGAGTGTGTTTCTTGTAAGGCGATCTAGCATTCTTTTCCCAGTCATAAATGGAGTTGAATCCCATGCAGTTTCTGGTCCTAAGAGCAAGAGTTGTTTTCTGGTAAGAAGAGTCACAATTACGTTCCCATTGTCATACACAGGGCAAATAGCACGGATGTCTGTTCCCAGCATATACAGTGTATTGGACTGAGGAGGATCTACTGTTCTTGTCAGTTTCCTAAGCAGAGTTGAACTAGATATGGCCCGTGTGTGTAGGAAGCACAATTCTTTTGTTCTAAGCAAGCTCACTCTTCTGGCCTTATAGGAAACACAGTAGAGTAGAAGAGTGCTCTTTTCTCAAAAGCAGAGTGTGGTTCTTGTAAGGCTAGCTAGTGTTTGTTTCCCAGTCAGAAACGAAGTTGAATCCCATGCAGTTTCTGGTCCTACGAGCATGAGTTGTTTTCTGGTAAGAAGAGTCACTATTGCGCTCCCATTGCCATACACAGTGCAAATAGCACTCGCGTCTGTTCCCAGCAAGTACAGTGTATTGGACAGAAGACGAGATAGTGTTCTTGTCAGTTTTCTAACCAGAGTTGAACTAGATATGACCCGTGTGTGTAGGAAGCACAGTTCTTTTGTTCTGAGCAAGCTCACTGTTCGGACCCCATAGGAAACACAGTAGAGTAGAAGAGTGCTCTTTTCTCAAAAGCAGAGTGTGTTTCTTTTAAGGCGAGCTAGCATTTGTTTCCCAGTCCTAAATGGCGTTGAATAACATGCAGTTTGTGGTCCTATGAGCAAGAGTTGTGTTCTGGTAAGGAAAGTCACTATTGTGCTCTCATTGCCATACACAGTGCAAATAGCACTCGCGTCTGTTCCCAGCAAGTACAGTGTATTGGACTGAAGAGGATCTACTGTTCTTGTCAGGTTCCTAAGCAGAGTTGAACTAGATATGGCCCGTGTGTGTAGGAAGCACAGTTCTTATGTTCTGAGCAAGCTCAATGTTCTGGCCCTATAGGAAACACAGTAGAGTAGAAGAGTGCTCTTTTCTCTAAAGCAGAGTGTATTTCTTGTAAGGTGAGCTCGCGTTTGTTTCCCAGGCCTAAATGGAGTTGAGTCACAGGCAGTTTTTGGTCCTACGAGCAAGAGTTGTTTTCTGGTAAGAAGAGTCACTATTGCGCTCCAAATGCCATACACAGTGCAAATAGCACTCCCGTCTGTTCCCAGAAAGTACAGTGTATTGGACTGAAGAGGAGCTACTGTTCTTGTCAGTTTCCTAAGCAGAGTTGAAATAGATATGGCCCGTGTGTAGGAAGCACAGTTCTTTTGTTCTGAGCAAGCTCACTGTTCTGGCCCTATAGGAAACACAGTAGAGTAGAAGAGTGCTCTTTTCTCTAAAGCAGAGTGTGTTTCTTGTAAAGCGAGATACGATTTGTTTCCCAGTCCTAAATGGAGTTGAATCACATGCAGTTTCTGGTCCTAGGAGCAAGAGTTGTTTTATGGTAAGAAGAGTCACTATTGTGCTGCAATTGCCATCCACAGGACAAATAGCACTGGCGTCTGTTCCCAGCAGGTACAGTGTATTGGACTGAAGAGGATCTACTGTACTTGTCAGGTTCCTAAGCAGAATTGAACTAGACATGGCCGTGTGTGTAGGAAGCACAGTTCTTTTGTTCTGAGCAAGCTCAATGTTTAGACCCCATAGGAAACAGAGTAGAGTAGAAGAGTGTTCTTTTCTCAAAAGCAGAGTGTGTTTTTATTAACGCGAGCTAGCGTTTGTTTCCCAGTCCTAAATGGAGTTGAATCACATGCAGTTTCTGGTCCTACGAGCAAGAGTTGTTTTCTGGTAAGGAAAGCCACTATTGCGCTGCCATTGCCATACACAGGACAAGTAGCACTGTTGTCTGTTCCCAGCAAGTACAGTGTATTGGACTGAAGAGGATCTACTGTTCTTGTCAGATTCCTAAGCAGAGTTGAACTAGATATGGCCCATGTATGTAGGAAGCACAGTTCTTTTGTTCTGAGCAAGCTCACTGTTCGGACCACATAGGAAACACCGTAGGGTAGAAGAGTGCTCTTTTCTCAAAAGCAGAGTGTGTTTCTTGTAAGGCTAGCTAGTGTTGGTTTCCCAGTCAGAAACGGAGTTGAATCCCACGCAGTTTCTGGTCCTGCAAGCAAGAGTTGTTTTCTGGTAAGAAGAGTCACTATTGCGCTCCAAATGCCATACACAGTGCAAATAGCACTCGCGTCTGTTCCCAGCAAGTACAGTGTATTGGACTGAAGAGGAGCTACTGTTCTTGTCAGTTTTCTAAGCAGAGTTGAACTAGATATGGCCCGTGTGTGTAAGAAGCACAGTTCTTTTGTTCTGAGCAAGCTCACTGTTCTGGCCATATAGGAAACACAGTAGAGTAGAAGAGTGCTCTTTTCTCAAAAGCAGAGTGTGTTTCTTGTAGGGTGAGCTAGAGTTTGTTTCCCAGTCCTAAATGGATTTGAATCACATGCAGTTTCTGGTACTACGAGCAAGAGTTGTTTTCAGGTAAGGAAAGTCACTATTGTGCTCCCTTTGCCATAAACAGTACAAATAGCACTCGCGTCTGTTCCCAGCACGTTCAGTGTATTGGACTGAAGAGGAGCTACTGTTCTTGTCAGTTTCCTAAGAAGAGTTGAACTAGATATGGTCCGTGTGTGTAGGAAGCACAGTTCTATTGTTCTCAGCAAGCTCACTGTTCTGGCCCTATAGGAAACACAGTAGAGTAGAAGAGTGCTCTTTTCTCAAAAGCAGAGTGTGTTTCTTGTAAGTCTAGCTAGTGTTTGTTTCCCAGTCAGAAACGAAGTTGAATCCCATGCAGTTTCTGGTCCTATGAGCAAAAGTTGTTTTCTGGTAAGAAGAGTCACTATTGCGCTCCCATTGCCATACACAGTGCAAATAGCACTCGTGTCTGCTCCCAGCAAGTACAGTGTATTGGACTGAAGAGGAGATACTGTTCTTGTCAGTTTCCTAAGCAGAGTTGAACTAGATATGGCCCGTGTGTGTAGGAACCACAGTTCTTTTTTTCTGAGCAATCTCACTGTTCAGACACCATGGGAAACACAGTAGAGTAAAAGTGTGCTCTTTTCTCAAAAGCAGTGTGTGTTTCTTGTAAGGCGAGCTAGCATTCGTTTCCCAGTCATAAATGGAGTTGAATCCCATGCAGTTTCTGGTCCTATGAGCAAGAGTTGTTTTCTGGTAAGAAGAGTCACAATTACGCTCCCATTGTCATACACAGGGCAAATAGCACTCCCGTCTGTTCCCAGCAAGTACAGTGTATTGGACTGAATAGGAGCTACTGTTCTTGTCAGTTTCCTAAGCAGAGTTGAAATAGATATGGCCCGTGTGTAGGAAGCACAGTTCTTTTGTTCTGAGCAAGCTCACTGTTCTGGCCCTATAGGAAACACAGTAGAGTAGAAGAGTGGTCTTTTCTCTAAAGCAGAGTGTGTTTCTTGTAAGGCAAGCTAGCATTTGTTTCCCAGTCCTAAATGGAGTTGAATCACATGCAGTTTCTGGTCCTAGGAGCAAGAGTTGTTTTATGGTAAGAAGAGTCACTATTGCGCTGCTATTGCCATACACAGGACAAATAGCACTGGCGTCTGTTCCCAGCAGGTACAGTGTATTGGACTGAAGAGGATCTACTGTTCTTGTCAGGTTCCTAAGCAGAATTGAACTAGACATGGCCGTGTGTGTAGGAAGCACAGTTCTTTTGTTCTGAGCAAGCTCACTGTTCAGACTCCATAGGAAACACAGTAGAGTAGAAGAGTGTTCTTTTCTCAAAAGCAGAGTGTGTTTCTTATAACGCGAGCTAGCGTTTGTTTCCCAGTCCTAAATGGAGTTGAATCACATGCAGTTTCTGGTCCTACGAGCAAGAGTTGTTTTCTGGTAAGGAAAGCCACTATTGCGCTGCCATTGCCATACACAGGACAAGTTGCACTGATGTCTGTTCACAGCAAGTACAGTGTATTGGACTGAAGAGGATCTACTGTTCTTGTCAGCTTGCTAAGCAGTATTGAACTAGATATGGCCGTGTATGTAGGAAGCACAGTTCTTTTGTTCTGAGCAAGCTCACTGTTCGGACCCCATAGGAAACACCGTAGAGTAGAAGAGTGCTCTTTTCTCAAAAGCAGAGTGTGTTTCTTGTAAGGCGAGCTAGCATTTGTTTCCCAGTCCTAAATGGCGTTGTATCACATGCAGTTTGTTGTCCTATGAGCAAGAGTTGTTTTCAGGTAAGGAAAGTCACTATTGCGCTCTCATTGCCATACACAGTGCAAATAGCACTCACGTCTGTTCCCAGCAAGTACAGTGTATTGGACTGAAGAGGATCTACTGTTCTTCTCAGGTTCCTAAGCAGAGTTGAACTAGATATGGCCGGTGTGTGTAGGAAGCACAGTTATTATGTTCTGAGCAAGCTCACTGTTCTGGCCCTATAGGAAACACAGTAGAGTAGAAGAGTGCTCTTTTCTCAAAAGCAGAGTGTGTTTCTTGTAAGGCTAGCTAGTGTTTGTTTCCCAGTCAGAAACGATGTTGAATCCCATGCAGTTTCTGGTCCTACGAGCAAAAGTTGTTTTCTGGTAAGAAGAGTCACTATTGCGCTCCCATTGCCATACACAGTGCAAATAGCACTCGTGTCTGCTCCCAGCAACAGTGTATTGGACTGAAGAGGAGATACTGTTCTTGTCAGTTTCCTAAGCAGAGTTGAACTAGATATGGCCCGTGTGTGTATGAAGCACAGTTCTTTTTTTCTGAGCAAGCTCACTGTTCGGACACCATAGGAAACACAGTAGAGTAGAAGAGTGCTCTTTTCTCAAAAGCAGAGTGTGTTTCTTGTAAGGCGAGCTAGCATTCGTTTCCAAGTCCTACATGGAGTTGAATCCCATGCAGTTTCTGGTCCTACGAGCAAGAGTTGTTTTCTGGTAAGAAGAGTCACAATTACGCTCCCATTGTCATACACAGGGCAAATAGCACGGGTGTCTGTTCCCAGCATGTACAGTGTATTGGACTGAGGAGGATCTATTGTTCTTGTCAGTTTCCTAAGCAGAGTTGAACTAGATATGGCCCGTGTGTGTAGGAAGCACAGTTCTTTTGTTCTAAGCAAGCTCACTCTTCTGGCCTTATAGGAAACACAGTAGAGTAGAAGAGTGCTCTTTTCTCAAAAGCAGAGTGTGTTTCTTGTAAGGCGAGCTAGTGTTTGTATCCCAGTCCTAAATGGAGTAGAATCACATGCAGTTTCTGGTCCTACGAGCATGAGTTGTTTTATGGTAAGAATAGTCACTATTGGGCTCCCATTGCCATACACAGGACCAATAGCACATGCGTCTGTTCCCAGCAAGTACAGTGTATTGGACTGAATAGGATCTACTGTTCTTGTCAGGTTCCTAAGCAAAATTGAAGTAGATATGGCCGTGTGTGTATGAAGCACAGTTCTTTTGTTCTGAGCAAGCTCACTGTTCGGACACCATAAGAAACACAGTAGAGAAGAAGAGTGCTCTTTACTCAAAAGCAGAGTGTGTTTCTTGTAAGGCGAGCTAGCGTTTGTTTCCCAGTCCTAAATGGAGTTAAATCACATGCAGTTTCTAGTCCTACGAGCAAGAGTTGTTTTCTGGTAAGGAAAGTCACTATTGCGCTCCCATTGCCTTACACAGTACAAATAGCACTCGCGTCTGTTCCCAGGAATTACAGTGTATCGGACTGAAGAGGAGCTACTGTTCTTGTCAGTTTCCTAAGCAGAGTTGAACTAGATATGGCCCGTGTGTGTAGGAAGCACAGTTCTTATGTTCTGAGCAAGCTCACTGTTCTGGCCCTATAGGAAACACAGTAGAGTAGATGAGTGCTCTTTTATCTAAAGCAGAGTGTGTTTCTTGTAAGGCGAGCTAGCGTTTGTTTCGTAGTCCTAAATGGAGTTGAAAACCATGCAGTTTCTGGAACTACAAGCAAGAGTTGTTTTCTGGTAAGAAGAGTCACTATTGGGCTGACATTGCCATACACAGGACAAATAGCACTGGCGTCTGATCGCAGCAAGTACAGTGTATTGGACTGAAGAGGATCTACTGTTCTTGTCAGTTTCCTAAGCAGAATTGAACTAGATATGGCCGTGTGTGTAGGAAGCACAGTTCTTTTGTTCTGAGCAAGTTCACTGTTCGGACCCCATAGGAAACACAGTAGAGGAGAAGAGTGCTCTTTTCTCAAAGGCAGAGTGTGTTTTTTGGAAGGCAAGCTAGCGTTTGTTTCCCAGTCCTAAATGGAGTTGAATCACATGCAGTTTCAGGTCCTACGAGCAAGAGATGTTTTCTGGTAAGGAAAGTCACTATTGCGCTCTTATTGCCATACACAGTGCAAATAGCACTCGCGTCTGTTCCCAGGAATTACAGTGTATCGGACTGATGAGGATTTACTGTTCTTGTCAGTTTCCTAAGCAGATTTGAACTAGATATGGTCCATGTGTGTAGGAAGCACAGTTCTTTTGTTCTGAGCAAGCTCACTGTTCGGACCCCATAGGAAACACAGTAGAATAGAAGAGTGCTCTTTTCTCAAAAGCAGAGTGTGTTTCTTGTAAGGTGAGCTAGCGTTTGTTTCCCAGTCCTAAATGGAGTTGAATCACATGCAGTTTCTGGTCCTACGAGCAAGAGTTGTTTTCTGGTAAGGAAAGTCACTGTTGCGCTCCCATTGCCATACACAGTGCAAATAGCCCTCCCGTCTGTTCCCAGCAAGTACAGTGTATTGGACTGAAGAGGAGCTACTGTTCTTCTCAGTTTCCTAAGCAGAGTTGAACTAGATATGGCCCGTGTGTCTAGGAAGCACAGTTCATTTGATCTGAGCAAGCTCACTGTTCTGGCCCTATAGGAAACACAGTAGAGTAGAAGAGTGCTCTTTTCGCAAAAGCAGAGTGTGTTTCTTGTAAGTCTAGCTAGTGTTTGTTTCCCAGTCAGAAACGAAGTTGAATCCCATGCAGTTTCTGGTCCTATGAGCAAAAGTTGTTTTCTGGTAAGAAGAGTCACTATTGCGCTCCCATTGCCATACACAGTGCAAATAGCACTCGTGTCTGCTCCCAGCAAGTACAGTGTATTGGACTGAAGAGGAGATACTGTTCTTGTCAGTTTCCTAAGCAGAGTTGAACTAGATATGGCCCGTGTGTGTAGGAACCACAGTTCTTTTTTTCTGAGCAATCTCACTGTTCAGACACCATGGGAAACACAGTAGAGTAAAAGTGTGCTCTTTTCTCAAAAGCAGTGTGTGTTTCTTGTAAGGCGAGCTAGCATTCGTTTCCCAGTCATAAATGGAGTTGAATCCCATGCAGTTTCTGGTCCTATGAGCAAGAGTTGTTTTCTGGTAAGAAGAGTCACAATTACGCTCCCATTGTCATACACAGGGCAAATAGCACTCCCGTCTGTTCCCAGCAAGTACAGTGTATTGGACTGAATAGGAGCTACTGTTCTTGTCAGTTTCCTAAGCAGAGTTGAAATAGATATGGCCCGTGTGTAGGAAGCACAGTTCTTTTGTTCTGAGCAAGCTCACTGTTCTGGCCCTATAGGAAACACAGTAGAGTAGAAGAGTGGTCTTTTCTCTAAAGCAGAGTGTGTTTCTTGTAAGGCAAGCTAGCATTTGTTTCCCAGTCCTAAATGGAGTTGAATCACATGCAGTTTCTGGTCCTAGGAGCAAGAGTTGTTTTATGGTAAGAAGAGTCACTATTGCGCTGCTATTGCCATACACAGGACAAATAGCACTGGCGTCTGTTCCCAGCAGGTACAGTGTATTGGACTGAAGAGGATCTACTGTTCTTGTCAGGTTCCTAAGCAGAATTGAACTAGACATGGCCGTGTGTGTAGGAAGCACAGTTCTTTTGTTCTGAGCAAGCTCACTGTTCAGACTCCATAGGAAACACAGTAGAGTAGAAGAGTGTTCTTTTCTCAAAAGCAGAGTGTGTTTCTTATAACGCGAGCTAGCGTTTGTTTCCCAGTCCTAAATGGAGTTGAATCACATGCAGTTTCTGGTCCTACGAGCAAGAGTTGTTTTCTGGTAAGGAAAGCCACTATTGCGCTGCCATTGCCATACACAGGACAAGTTGCACTGATGTCTGTTCACAGCAAGTACAGTGTATTGGACTGAAGAGGATCTACTGTTCTTGTCAGCTTGCTAAGCAGTATTGAACTAGATATGGCCGTGTATGTAGGAAGCACAGTTCTTTTGTTCTGAGCAAGCTCACTGTTCGGACCCCATAGGAAACACCGTAGAGTAGAAGAGTGCTCTTTTCTCAAAAGCAGAGTGTGTTTCTTGTAAGGCGAGCTAGCATTTGTTTCCCAGTCCTAAATGGCGTTGTATCACATGCAGTTTGTTGTCCTATGAGCAAGAGTTGTTTTCAGGTAAGGAAAGTCACTATTGCGCTCTCATTGCCATACACAGTGCAAATAGCACTCACGTCTGTTCCCAGCAAGTACAGTGTATTGGACTGAAGAGGATCTACTGTTCTTCTCAGGTTCCTAAGCAGAGTTGAACTAGATATGGCCGGTGTGTGTAGGAAGCACAGTTATTATGTTCTGAGCAAGCTCACTGTTCTGGCCCTATAGGAAACACAGTAGAGTAGAAGAGTGCTCTTTTCTCAAAAGCAGAGTGTGTTTCTTGTAAGGCTAGCTAGTGTTTGTTTCCCAGTCAGAAACGATGTTGAATCCCATGCAGTTTCTGGTCCTACGAGCAAAAGTTTTTTTCTGGTAAGAAGAGTCACTATTGCGCTCCCATTGCCATACACAGTGCAAATAGCACTCGTGTCTGCTCCCAGCAACAGTGTATTGGACTGAAGAGGAGATACTGTTCTTGTCAGTTTCGTAAGCAGAGTTGAACTAGATATGGCCCGTGTGTGTATGAAGCACAGTTCTTTTTTTCTGAGCAAGCTCACTGTTCGGACACCATAGGAAACACAGTAGAGTAGAAGAGTGCTCTTTTCTCAAAAGCAGAGTGTGTTTCTTGTAAGGCGAGCTAGCATTCGTTTCCAAGTCCTACATGGAGTTGAATCCCATGCAGTTTCTGGTCCTACGAGCAAGAGTTGTTTTCTGGTAAGAAGAGTCACAATTACGCTCCCATTGTCATACACAGGGCAAATAGCACGGGTGTCTGTTCCCAGCATGTACAGTGTATTGGACTGAGGAGGATCTATTGTTCTTGTCAGTTTCCTAAGCAGAGTTGAACTAGATATGGCCCGTGTGTGTAGGAAGCACAGTTCTTTTGTTCTAAGCAAGCTCACTCTTCTGGCCTTATAGGAAACACAGTAGAGTAGAAGAGTGCTCTTTTCTCAAAAGCAGAGTGTGTTTCTTGTAAGGCGAGCTAGTGTTTGTATCCCAGTCCTAAATGGAGTAGAATCACATGCAGTTTCTGGTCCTACGAGCATGAGTTGTTTTATGGTAAGAATAGTCACTATTGGGCTCCCATTGCCATACACAGGACCAATAGCACATGCGTCTGTTCCCAGCAAGTACAGTGTATTGGACTGAATAGGATCTACTGTTCTTGTCAGGTTCCTAAGCAAAATTGAAGTAGATATGGCCGTGTGTGTATGAAGCACAGTTCTTTTGTTCTGAGCAAGCTCACTGTTCGGACACCATAAGAAACACAGTAGAGAAGAAGAGTGCTCTTTACTCAAAAGCAGAGTGTGTTTCTTGTAAGGCGAGCTAGCGTTTGTTTCCCAGTCCTAAATGGAGTTAAATCACATGCAGTTTCTAGTCCTACGAGCAAGAGTTGTTTTCTGGTAAGGAAAGTCACTATTGCGCTCCCATTGCCTTACACAGTACAAATAGCACTCGCGTCTGTTCCCAGGAATTACAGTGTATCGGACTGAAGAGGAGCTACTGTTCTTGTCAGTTTCCTAAGCAGAGTTGAACTAGATATGGCCCGTGTGTGTAGGAAGCACAGTTCTTATGTTCTGAGCAAGCTCACTGTTCTGGCCCTATAGGAAACACAGTAGAGTAGATGAGTGCTCTTTTATCTAAAGCAGAGTGTGTTTCTTGTAAGGCGAGCTAGCGTTTGTTTCGTAGTCCTAAATGGAGTTGAAAACCATGCAGTTTCTGGAACTACAAGCAAGAGTTGTTTTCTGGTAAGAAGAGTCACTATTGGGCTGACATTGCCATACACAGGACAAATAGCACTGGCGTCTGATCGCAGCAAGTACAGTGTATTGGACTGAAGAGGATCTACTGTTCTTGTCAGTTTCCTAAGCAGAATTGAACTAGATATGGCCGTGTGTGTAGGAAGCACAGTTCTTTTGTTCTGAGCAAGTTCACTGTTCGGACCCCATAGGAAACACAGTAGAGGAGAAGAGTGCTCTTTTCTCAAAGGCAGAGTGTGTTTTTTGGAAGGCAAGCTAGCGTTTGTTTCCCAGTCCTAAATGGAGTTGAATCACATGCAGTTTCAGGTCCTACGAGCAAGAGATGTTTTCTGGTAAGGAAAGTCACTATTGCGCTCTTATTGCCATACACAGTGCAAATAGCACTCGCGTCTGTTCCCAGGAATTACAGTGTATCGGACTGATGAGGATTTACTGTTCTTGTCAGTTTCCTAAGCAGATTTGAACTAGATATGGTCCATGTGTGTAGGAAGCACAGTTCTTTTGTTCTGAGCAAGCTCACTGTTCGGACCCCATAGGAAACACAGTAGAATAGAAGAGTGCTCTTTTCTCAAAAGCAGAGTGTGTTTCTTGTAAGGTGAGCTAGCGTTTGTTTCCCAGTCCTAAATGGAGTTGAATCACATGCAGTTTCTGGTCCTACGAGCAAGAGTTGTTTTCTGGTAAGGAAAGTCACTGTTGCGCTCCCATTGCCATACACAGTGCAAATAGCCCTCCCGTCTGTTCCCAGCAAGTACAGTGTATTGGACTGAAGAGGAGCTACTGTTCTTCTCAGTTTCCTAAGCAGAGTTGAACTAGATATGGCCCGTGTGTCTAGGAAGCACAGTTCATTTGATCTGAGCAAGCTCACTGTTCTGGCCCTATAGGAAACACAGTAGAGTAGAAGAGTGCTCTTTTCGCAAAAGCAGAGTGTGTTTTTGTAAGGCGAGCTAGCATTTGTTTCCCAGTCCTAAATGGCGTTGAATCACATGCAGTTTGTGGTTCCACGAGCAAGAGTTGTTTTCTGGTAAGGAAAGTCACTATTGCGTTCTCATTGCCATACACAGTGCAAATAGCACTCGCGTCTGTTCCCAGCAAGTACAGTGTATTGGACTGAAAAGGAGCTACTGTTCTTGTCAGTTTCCTAAGCAGAGTTGAACTACATATGGTCCGTGTGTTTAGGAAGCACAGTTCTTTTGTTCTGAGCAAGCTCACTGTTTGGACCCCATAGGAAACACAGTAGAGTAGAAGAGTGCTCTTTTCTCTAAAGCAGAGTGTGTTTCTTGTAAGGCGATCTAGCTTTTGTTTCCCAGTCCTAAATGGAGTTGAATCCCATGCAGTTTCTGGTCCTAAGAGCAAGAGTTGTTTTCTGGTAAGGAAAGTCACTATTGTGCTCCCATTGCCATACACAGTGCAAATAGAACTCGCGTCTGTTCCCAGCAAGTACAGTGTATTGGAGTGAAGAGGAGCTACTGTTCTTCTCAGTTTCCTAAGCATAGTTGAACTAGATATGTCCCGTGTGTCTAGGAAGCACAGTTATTATGTTCTGAGCAAGCTCAATGTTCTGGCCCTATAGGAAACACAGTAGAGTAGAAGAGTGGTCTTTTCTCTAAAGCAGAGTGTGTTTCTTGTAAGGTTAGCTCGCGTTTGTTTCCCAGTCCTAAATGGAGTTGAGTCACAGGCAGTTTTTGGTAATACCAGCAAGAGTTGTTTTCTGGTAAGGAAAGTCACTATTGCGCTCCCATTGCCATACACAGTACAAATAGCACTCGCGTCTGTTCCCAGGAATTACAGTGTATCAGACTGAAGAGGAGCTACTGTTCTTGTCAGTTTCCTAAGCAGAGTTGAACTAGATATTGCCTGTGTGTGTAAAAAGCACAGTTCTTATGTTCTGAGCAAGCTCACTGTTCTGGCCCTATAGGAAACACAGTAGAGTAGATGAGTGCTCTTTTATCTAAAGCAGAGTGTGTTTCTTGTAAGGCGAGCTAGCGTTTGTTTCCTAGTCCTAAATGGAGTTGAATCACATGCAGTTTCTGGTCCTACGAGCAAGAGTTGTTTTATGTAAGAAGAGTCACTATTGCGCTGCCATTGCCATACACAGGACAAATAGCACTGGCGTCTGTTCCCAGCAAGTACAGTGTATTGGACTGAAGAGGATCTACTGTTCTTGTCAGTTTCCTAAGGAGAGTTGAACTAGATATGGTCCGTTTGTGTAGGAAGCACAGTTCTTTTGTTCTGAGCAAGCTCACTGTTTGGACACTATAGGAAACAGTAAAGTAGAAGAGTGCTCTTTTCTCTAAAGCAGAGTGTGTTTCTTGTAAGGCGAGCTAGCGTTTGTTTCGTAGTCCTAAATGGGGTTGAAACCCATGCAGTTTCTGGTACTACGAGCAAGAGTTGTTTTCTGGTTAGAAGAGTCACTATTGCGCTGACATTGCCATACACAGAACAAATAGCACTGGCGTCTGATCGCAGCAAGTACAGTGTATTGGACTGAAGAGGATCTACTGTTCTCGTCAGGTTCCTAAGCAGAATTGAACTAGATATGGCCGTGTGTGTAGGAAGCACAGTTCTTTTGTTCTGTGCAAGCTCACTGTTCGGACTCCATAGGAAACACAATAGAGGAGAAGAGTGCTCTTTTCTCAAAAGCAGAGTGTGTTTTTTGTAAGGCAAGCTAGCGTTTGTTTCCCAGTCCTAAATGGAGTTGAATCACATGCAGTTTCAGGTCCTACGAGCAAGAGATGTTTTCTGGTAAGGAAAGTCACTATTGCGCTCTTATTGCCATACAGAGTGCAAATAGCACTCGCGTCTGTTCCCAGGAATTACAGTGTATCGAACTGACGAGGAGCTACTGTTCTTGTCAGTTTCCTAAGCAGAGTTGAACTAGATATGGTCCATGTGTGTAGGAAGCACAGTTCTTTTGTTCTGAGCAAGCTCACTGTTCGGACCCCATAGGAAACACGGTAGAATAGAAGAGTGCTCTTTTCTCAAAAGCAGAGTGTTTTTCTTGTAAGGCGAGCTAGCGTTTGTTTCCTAGTCCTAAATGGAGTTGAATCACATGCAGTTTCTGGTCCTACGAACAAGAGTTGTTTTCTGGTAAGGAAAGTCACATTGTGCTCCCATAGCCATACACAGTGCAAATAGCACTCGCGTCTGTTCCCAGCAAGTACAGTGTATGGAAGTGAAGAGGAGCTACTGTTCTTCTCAGTTTCCTAAGCAGAGTTGAACTAGATATGGCCCATGTGTCTAGGAAGCACAGTTATTATGTTCTGAGCAAGCTCACTGTTTTTGGGCCCCATAGGAAACACAGTAGAGTAGAAGAGTGCTCTTTCCTCTAAAGAAGAGTGTGTTTCTTGTAAGGCGAGCTAGCGTTTGAATCCCAGTCCTAAATGGAGTTGAATCACATGCAGTTTCTGGTCCTACGAGCATGAGTTGTTTTATGGTAAGAATAGTCACTATTGCGCTCCCATTGCCATACACAGGACCAATTGCACATGCGTCTGTTCCGAGCAATTACAGTGTATTGGACTGAATAGGATCTACTGTTCTTGTCAGGTTACTAAGCAGAATTGAACTAGATATGGCCGTGTGTGTAGGAAGCACAGATCTTTTGTTCTGAGCAAGCTCACTGTTCGGACCCCATAAGAAACATAGTAGAGTAGAAGAGTACTCTTTTCTCAAAAGCAGAGTGTGTTTCTTGTAAGGCGAGCTAGCGTTTGTTTCCTAGTCCTAAATGGAGTTGAATCACATGCAGTTTCTGGTCCTACGAACAAGAGTTGTTTTCTGGTAAGGAAAGTCACATTGTGCTCCCATAGCCATACACAGTGCAAATAGCACTCGCGTCTGTTCCCAGCAAGTACAGTGTATGGAAGTGAAGAGGAGCTACTGTTCTTCTCAGTTTCCTAAGCAGAGTTGAACTAGATATGGCCCATGTGTCTAGGAAGCACAGTTATTATGTTCTGAGCAAGCTCACTGTTTTTGGGCCCCATAGGAAACACAGTAGAGTAGAAGAGTGCTCTTTCCTCTAAAGAAGAGTGTGTTTCTTGTAAGGCGAGCTAGCGTTTGAATCCCAGTCCTAAATGGAGTTGAATCACATGCAGTTTCTGGTCCTACGAGCATGAGTTGTTTTATGGTAAGAATAGTCACTATTGCGCTCCCATTGCCATACACAGGACCAATAGCACATGCGTCTGTTCCGAGCAATTACAGTGTATTGGACTGAATAGGATCTACTGTTCTTGTCAGGTTACTAAGCAGAATTGAACTAGATATGGCCGTGTGTGTAGGAAGCACAGATCTTTTGTTCTGAGCAAGCTCACTGTTCGGACCCCATAAGAAACATAGTAGAGTAGAAGAGTACTCTTTTCTCAAAAGCAGAGTGTGTTTCTTGTAAGGCGAGCTAGCGTTTGTTTCCCAGTCCTAAATGGAGTTGAATCACATGCAGTTTCTGGTCCTACGAGCAAGAGTGGTTTTCTGGTAAGAAGAGTCACTATTGCGCTCCCATTGCCATACACAGTACAAATAGCACTCGCGTCTGTTCCCAGGAATTACAGTGTATCGGACTGAAGAGGAGCTACTGTTCTTCTCAGTTTCCTAAGCAGAGTTGAACTAGATATGGCCCGTGTGTGTAGGAAGCACAGTTCTTATGTTCTGAGCAAGCTCACTGTTCTGGCCCTATAGGAAACACAGCAGAGTAGATGAGTGCTCTTTTATCTAAAGCAGAGTGTGTTTCTTGTAAGGCGAGCTAGCGTTTGTTTCCTAGTCCTAAATGGAGTTGAATCACATGCAGTTTCTGGTCCTACGAACAAGAGTTGTTTTCTGGTAAGGAAAGTCACATTGTGCTCCCATTGCCATACACAGTGCAAATAGCACTCGCGGCTGTTCCCAGCAAGTTCAGTGTATTGGAGTGAAGAGGAGCTACTGTTCTTCTCAGTTTCCTAAGCAGAGTTGAACTAGATATGGCCCGTGTGTCTAGGAAGCACAGTTATTATGTTCTGAGCAAGCTCACTGTTCTGGCCCTATAGGAAACACAGTAGAGTAGAAGAGTGCTCTTTTATCTAAAGCAGAGTGTGTTTCTTGTAAGGCGAGCTAGCATTTGTTTCCCAGTCCTAAATGGAGTTGAGTCACAGGCAGTTTTTGGTACTACGAGCAAGAGTTGTTTTCTGGTAAGAAGAGTCACTATTGCGCTCCAAATGCCATACACAGTGCAAATAGCACTCGCTTCTGTTCCCAGCAAGTACAGTGTATTGGACTGAAGAGGAGCTACTATTCTTGTCAGTTTCCTAAGCAGAATTGAACTAGATATGGCCCGTGTGTATGAAGCACAGTTCTTTTGTTCTGAGCAAGCTTACTGTTCTGGCCCTATAGGAAACACAGTAGAGTAGAAGAGTGCTCTTTTCTCTAAAGCAGAGTGTGTTTCTTGTAAGGCGAGCTCGCGTTTGTTTCCCAGTCCTAAATGGAGTTGAATCACATGCAGTTTCTGGTCCTATGCGCAAGAGTTGTTTTATGGTAAGAAGAGTCACTATTGCGTTGCCATTGCCATACACAGGACAAATAGCACTGGCGTCTGTTCCCAGCAAGTACAGTGTATTGGACTGAAGAGGATCTACTGTTCTTGTCAGTTTCCTAAGGAGAGTTGAACTAGATATGGTCCGTTTCTGTAGGAAGCACAGTTCTTTTGTTCTGAGCAAGCTCACTGTTCGGACCCCATTGGAAACACAGTAGAGTAGAAGAGTGCTCTTTTCTCAAAAGCAGAGTGTGTTTCTTGTAAGGCGAGCTAGCGTTTGTTTCCTCGTCCTAAATGGAGTTGAATCACATGCAGTTTCTGGTCCTACGAACAAGAGTTGTTTTCTAGTAAGGAAAGTCACATTGTGCTCCCATTGCCATATACAGTGCAAAAAGCACTCGCGTCTGTTCCCAACAAGTACAGTGTATTGCACTGAATAGGTGCTACTGTTCTTGTCAGTTTGCTATGCAGAGTTGAACCAGATATTATCCGTGTGTGTAGGAAGCACAGTTCTTTTGTTCTGAGCAAGCTCACTGTTTGGACCCTATAGGAAACACAGTAGAGTAGAAGAGTGCTCTTTTCTCTAAAGCAGAGTGTGTTTCTTTTTTTTTTTTTTTTTTTGGTTTTTCGAGACAGGGTTTCTCTGTGTAGCTTTGCGCCTTTCCTGGAACTCACTTGGTAGCCCAGGCTGGCCTCGAACTCACAGAGATCCGCCTGGCTCTGCCTCCCGAGTGCTGGGATTAAAGGCGTGCGCCACAACCGCCCGGCCCAGAGTGTGTTTCTTATAAGGCAAGCTAGCGTTTGTTTCGCAGTCCTAAATGGAGTTGAAACCCATGCAGTTTCTGGTACTACGAGCAAGAGTTGTTTTCTGGTAAGAAGAGTCACTATTGCGCTGGCATTGCCATACACAGGACAAATAGCACTGGCGTCTGATCGCAGCAAGTACAGTGTATTGGACTGAAGAGGATCTACTGTTCTTGTCAGGTTCTTAAGCAGAATTGAACTAGATATGGCCGTGTGTGTAGGAAGCACAGTTCTTTTGTTCTGAGCAAGCTCACTGTTCGGACCCCATAGGAAACACAGTAGAGGAGAAGAGAGCTCTTTTCTCAAAAGCAGAGTGTGTTTCTTGTAAGGCGAGCTAGCGTTTGTTTCCCAGTCCTAAATGGAGTTGAATCACATGCAGTTTCTGGTCCAACGAGCAAGAGTTGTTTTCTGGTAAGGAAAGTCACTGTTGTGCTCCCATTGCCATACTCAGTGCAAATAGCACTCGCGTCTGTTCCCAGGAATTACAGTGTATTGGACTGAAGAGGAGCTACTGTTCTTGTCAGTTTCCTAAGCAGAGTTGAACTAGATATGGCCCGTGTGTCTAGGAAGCACAGTTCATTTGATCTGAGCAAGCTCACTGTTCTGGCCCTATAGGAAACACAGTAGAGTAGAAGAGTGCTCTTTTCGCAAAAGCAGAGTGTGTTTTTGTAAGGCGAGCTAGCATTTGTTTCCCAGTCCTAAATGGCTTTGAATCACATGCAGTTTGTGGTCCTACGAGCAAGAGTTGTTTTCTGGTAGGGCAAGTCACTATTGCGTTCTCATTGCCATACACAGTGCAAATAGCACTCGCGTCTGTTCCCAGCAAGTACAGTGTATTGGACTGAAGAGGAGCTACTGTTCTTGTCAGTTTCCTAAGCAGAGTTGAACTGGATATGGTCCATGTGTAGAGGAAGCACAGTTCTTTTGTTCTGAGGAAGCTCACTGTTCGGACCCCATAGGAAACACAGTAGAATAGAAGAGTGCTCTTTTCTCAAAAGCAGAGTGTGTTTCTTGTAAGGTGAGCTAGCGTTTGTTTCCCAGTCCTAAATGGAGTTGAATCACATGCAGTTTCTGGTCCTACGAGCAAGAGTTGTTTTCTGGTAAGGAAAGTCACTGTTGCGCTCCCATTGCCATACACAGTGCAAATAGCACTCCCGTCTGTTCCCAGCAATTACAGTGTATTGGACTGAAGAGGAGCTACTGTTCTTGTCAGTTTCCTAAGAAGAGTTGAACTAGATATGGTCCGTGTGTGTAGGAAGCACAGTTCTATTGTTCTCAGCAAGCTCACTGTTCTGGCCCTATAGGAAACACAGTAGAGTAGAAGAGTGCTCTTTTCTCAAAAGCAGAGTGTGTTTCTTGTAAGTCTAGCTAGTGTTTGTTTCCCAGTCAGAAACGAAGTTGAATCCCATGCAGTTTCTGGTCCTACGAGCAAAAGTTGTTTTCTGGTAAGAAGAGTCACTATTGCGCTCCCATTGCCATACACAGTGCAAATAGCACTCGTGTCTGCTCCCAGCAAGTACAGTGTATTGGACTGAAGAGGAGATACTGTTCTTGTCAGTTTCCTAAGCAGAGTTGAACTAGATATGGCCCGTGTGTGTAGGAACCACAGTTCTTTTTTTCTGAGCAATCTCACTGTTCAGACACCATGGGAAACACAGTAGAGTAAAAGAGTGCTCTTTTCTCAAAAGCTGTGTGTGTTTCTTGTAAGGCGAGCTAGCATTCGTTTCCCAGTCATAAATGGAGTTGAATCCCATGTAGTTTCTGGTCCTATGAGCAAGAGTTGTTTTCTGGTAAGAAGAGTCACAATTACGCTCCCATTGTCATACACAGGGCAAATAGCACTCCCGTCTGTTCCCAGCAAGTACAGTGTATTGGACTGAATAGGAGCTACTGTTCTTGTCAGTTTCCTAAGCAGAGTTGAAATAGATATGGCCCGTGTGTAGGAAGCACAGTTCTTTTGTTCTGAGCAAGCTCACTGTTCTGGCCCTATAGGAAACACAGTAGAGTAGAAGAGTGCTCTTTTCTCTAAAGCAGAGTGTGTTTCTTGTAAGGCAAGCTAGCATTTGTTTCCCAGTCCTAAATGGAGTTGAATCACATGCAGTTTCTGGTCCTAGGAGCAAGAGTTGTTTTATGGTAAGAAGAGTCACTATTGCGCTGCTATTGCCATACACAGGACAAATAGCACTGGCGTCTGTTCCCAGCAGGTACAGTGTATTGGACTGAAGAGGATCTACTGTTCTTGTCAGGTTCCTAAGCAGAATTGAACTAGACATGGCCGTGTGTGTAGGAAGCACAGTTCTTTTGTTCTGAGCAAGCTCACTGTTCAGACTCCATAGGAAACACAGTAGAGTAGAAGAGTGTTCTTTTCTCAAAAGCAGAGTGTGTTTCTTATAACGCGAGCTAGCGTTTGTTTCCCAGTCCTAAATGGAGTTGAATCACATGCAGTTTCTGGTCCTACGAGCAAGAGTTGTTTTCTGGTAAGGAAAGCCACTATTGCGCTGCCATTGCCATACACAGGACAAGTTGCACTGATGTCTGTTCACAGCAAGTACAGTGTATTGGACTGAAGAGGATCTACTGTTCTTGTCAGCTTGCTAAGCAGTATTGAACTAGATATGGCCGTGTATGTAGGAAGCACAGTTCTTTTGTTCTGAGCAAGCTCACTGTTCGGACCCCATAGGAAACACCGTAGAGTAGAAGAGTGCTCTTTTCTCAAAAGCAGAGTGTGTTTCCTGTAAGGCGAGCTAGCATTTGTTTCCCAGTCCTAAATGGCGTTGTATCACATGCAGTTTGTTGTCCTATGAGCAAGAGTTGTTTTCAGGTAAGGAAAGTCACTATTGCGCTCTCATTGCCATACACAGTGCAAATAGCACTCACGTCTGTTCCCAGCAAGTACAGTGTATTGGACTGAAGAGGATCTACTGTTCTTCTCAGGTTCCTAAGCAGAGTTGAACTAGATATGGCCGGTGTGTGTAGGAAGCACAGTTATTATGTTCTGAGCAAGCTCACTGTTCTGGCCCTATAGGAAACACAGTAGAGTAGAAGAGTGCTCTTTTCTCAAAAGCAGAGTGTGTTTCTTGTAAGGCTAGCTAGTGTTTGTTTCCCAGTCAGAAACGATGTTGAATCCCATGCAGTTTCTGGTCCTACGAGCAAAAGTTGTTTTCTGGTAAGAAGAGTCACTATTGCGCTCCCATTGCCATACACAGTGCAAATAGCACTCGTGTCTGCTCCCAGCAACAGTGTATTGGACTGAAGAGAAGATACTGTTCTTGTCAGTTTCCTAAGCAGAGTTGAACTAGATATGGCCCGTGTGTGTATGAAGCACAGTTCTTTTTTTCTGAGCAAGCTCACTGTTCGGACACCATAGGAAACACAGTAGAGTAGAAGAGTGCTCTTTTCTCAAAAGCAGAGTGTGTTTCTTGTAAGGCGAGCTAGCATTCGTTTCCAAGTCCTACATGGAGTTGAATCCCATGCAGTTTCTGGTCCTACGAGCAAGAGTTGTTTTCTGGTAAGAAGAGTCACAATTACGCTCCCATTGTCATACACAGGGCAAATAGCACGGGTGTCTGTTCCCAGCATGTACAGTGTATTGGACTGAGGAGGATCTATTGTTCTTGTCAGTTTCCTAAGCAGAGTTGAACTAGATATGGCCCGTGTGTGTAGGAAGCACAGTTCTTTTGTTCTAAGCAAGCTCACTCTTCTGGCCTTATAGGAAACACAGTAGAGTAGAAGAGTGCTCTTTTCTCAAAAGCAGAGTGTGTTTCTTGTAAGGCGAGCTAGTGTTTGTATCCCAGTCCTAAATGGAGTAGAATCACATGCAGTTTCTGGTCCTACGAGCATGAGTTGTTTTATGGTAAGAATAGTCACTATTGGGCTCCCATTGCCATACACAGGACCAATAGCACATGCGTCTGTTCCCAGCAAGTACAGTGTATTGGACTGAATAGGATCTACTGTTCTTGTCAGGTTCCTAAGCAAAATTGAAGTAGATATGGCCGTGTGTGTATGAAGCACAGTTCTTTTGTTCTGAGCAAGCTCACTGTTCGGACACCATAAGAAACACAGTAGAGAAGAAGAGTGCTCTTTTCTCAAAAGCAGAGTGTGTTTCTTGTAAGGCGAGCTAGCGTTTGTTTCCCAGTCCTAAATGGAGTTAAATCACATGCAGTTTCTAGTCCTACGAGCAAGAGTTGTTTTCTGGTAAGGAAAGTCACTATTGCGCTCCCATTGCCTTACACAGTACAAATAGCACTCGCGTCTGTTCCCAGGAATTACAGTGTATCGGACTGAAGAGGAGCTACTGTTCTTGTAAGTTTCCTAAGCAGAGTTGAACTAGATATGGCCCGTGTGTGTAGGAAGCACAGTTCTTATGTTCTGAGCAAGCTCACTGTTCTGGCCCTATAGGAAACACAGTAGAGTAGATGAGTGCTCTTTTATTTAAAGCAGAGTGTGTTTCTTGTAAGGCGAGCTAGCGTTTGTTTCATAGTCCTAAATGGAGTTGAAAACCATGCAGTTTCTGGAACTACAAGCAAGAGTTGTTTTCTGGTAAGAAGAGTCACTATTGGGCTGACATTGCCATACACAGGACAAATAGCACTGGCGTCTGATCGCAGCAAGTACAGTGTATTGGACTGAAGAGGATCTACTGTTCTTGTCAGTTTCCTAAGCAGAATTGAACTAGATATGGCCGTGTGTGTAGGAAGCACAGTTCTTTTGTTCTGAGCAAGTTCACTGTTCGGACCCCATAGGAAACACAGTAGAGGAGAAGAGTGCTCTTTTCTCAAAGGCAGAGTGTGTTTTTTGGAAGGCAAGCTAGCGTTTGTTTCCCAGTCCTAAATGGAGTTGAATCACATGCAGTTTCAGGTCCTACGAGCAAGAGATGTTTTCTGGTAAGGAAAGTCACTATTGCGCTCTTATTGCCATACACAGTGCAAATAGCACTCGCGTCTGTTCCCAGGAATTACAGTGTATCGGACTGATGAGGATTTACTGTTCTTGTCAGTTTCCTAAGCAGATTTGAACTAGATATGGTCCATGTGTGTAGGAAGCACAGTTCTTTTGTTCTGAGCAAGCTCACTGTTCTGACCCCATAGGAAACACAGTAGAATAGAAGAGTGCTCTTTTCTCAAAAGCAGAGTGTGTTTCTTGTAAGGTGAGCTAGCGTTTGTTTCCCAGTCCTAAATGGAGTTGAATCACATGCAGTTTCTGGTCCTACGAGCAAGAGTTGTTTTCTGGTAAGGAAAGTCACTGTTGCGCTCCCATTGCCATACACAGTGCAAATAGCCCTCCCGTCTGTTCCCAGCAAGTACAGTGTATTGGACTGAAGAGGAGCTACTGTTCTTCTCAGTTTCCTAAGCAGAGTTGAACTAGATATGGCCCGTGTGTCTAGGAAGCACAGTTCATTTGATCTGAGCAAGCTCACTGTTCTGGCCCTATAGGAAACACAGTAGAGTAGAAGAGTGCTCTTTTCGCAAAAGCAGAGTGTGTTTTTGTAAGGCGAGCTAGCATTTGTTTCCCAGTCCTAAATGGCGTTGAATCACATGCAGTTTGTGGTCCTACGAGCAAGAGTTGTTTTCTGGTAAGGAAAGTCACTATTGCGTTCTCATTGCCATACACAGTGCAAATAGCACTCGCGTCTGTTCCCAGCAAGTACAGTGTATTGGACTGAAAAGGAGCTACTGTTCTTGTCAGTTTCCTAAGCAGAGTTGAACTACATATGGTCCGTGTGTTTAGGAAGCACAGTTCTTTTGTTCTGAGCAAGCTCACTGTTTGGACCCCATAGGAAAAACAGTAGAGTAGAAGAGTGCTCTTTTCTCTAAAGCAGAGTGTGTTTCTTGTAAGGCGATCTAGCTTTTGTTTCCCAGTCCTAAATGGAGTTGAATCCCATGCAGTTTCTGGTCCTAAGAGCAAGAGTTGTTTTTTGGTAAGGAAAGTCACTATTGTGCTCCCATTGCCATACACAGTGCAAATAGAACTCGCGTCTGTTCCCAGCAAGTACAGTGTATTGGAGTGAAGAGGAGCTACTGTTCTTCTCAGTTTCCTAAGCATAGTTGAACTAGATATGTCCCGTGTGTCTAGGAAGCACAGTTATTATGTTCTGAGCAAGCTCAATGTTCTGGCCCTATAGGAAACACAGTAGAGTAGAAGAGTGGTCTTTTCTCTAAAGCAGAGTGTGTTTCTTGTAAGGTTAGCTCGCGTTTGTTTCCCAGTCCTAAATGGAGTTGAGTCACAGGCAGTTTTTGGTAATACCAGCAAGAGTTGTTTTCTGGTAAGGAAAGTCACTATTGCGCTCCCATTGCCATACACAGTACAAATAGCACTCGCGTCTGTTCCCAGGAATTACAGTGTATCAGACTGAAGAGGAGCTACTGTTCTTGTCAGTTTCCTAAGCAGAGTTGAACTAGATATTGCCTGTGTGTGTAAAAAGCACAGTTCTTATGTTCTGAGCAAGCTCACTGTTCTGGCCCTATAGGAAACACAGTAGAGTAGATGAGTGCTCTTTTATCTAAAGCAGAGTGTGTTTCTTGTAAGGCGAGCTAGCGTTTGTTTCCTAGTCCTAAATGGAGTTGAATCACATGCAGTTTCTGGTCCTACGAGCAAGAGTTGTTTTATGGTAAGAAGAGTCACTATTGCGCTGCCATTGCCATACACAGGACAAATAGCACTGGCGTCTGTTCCCAGCAAGTACAGTGTATTGGACTGAAGAGGATCTACTGTTCTTGTCAGTTTCCTAAGGAGAGTTGAACTAGATATGGTCCGTTTGTGTAGGAAGCACAGTTCTTTTGTTCTGAGCAAGCTCACTGTTTGGACACTATAGGAAACAGTAAAGTAGAAGAGTGCTCTTTTCTCTAAAGCAGAGTGTGTTTCTTGTAAGGCGAGCTAGCGTTTGTTTCGTAGTCCTAAATGGAGTTGAAACCCATGCAGTTTCTGGTACTACGAGCAATAGTTGTTTTCTGGTTAGAAGAGTCACTATTGCGCTGACATTGCCATACACAGGACAAATAGCACTGGCATCTGATCGCAGCAAGTACAGAGTATTGGACTGAAGAGGATCTACTGTTCTCGTCAGGTTCCTAAGCAGAATTGAACTAGATATGGCCGTGTGTGTAGGAAGCACAGTTCTTTTGTTCTGTGCAAGCTCACTGTTCGGACCCCATAGGAAACACAATAGAGGAGAAGAGTGCTCTTTTCTCAAAAGCAGAGTGTGTTTTTTGTAAGGCAAGCTAGCGTTTGTTTCCCAGTCCTAAATGGAGTTGAATCACATGCAGTTTCAGGTCCTACGAGCAAGAGATGTTTTCTGGTAAGGAAAGTCACTATTGCGCTCTTATTGCCATACAGAGTGCAAATAGCACTCGCGTCTGTTCCCAGGAATTACAGTGTATCGGACTGACGAGGAGCTACTGTTCTTGTCAGTTTCCTAAGCAGAGTTGAACTAGATATGGTCCATGTGTGTAGGAAGCACAGTTCTTTTGTTCTGAGCAAGCTCACTGTTCGGACCCCATAGGAAACACGGTAGAATAGAAGAGTGCTCTTTTCTCAAAAGCAGAGTGTTTTTCTTGTAAGGCGAGCTAGCGTTTGTTTCCTAGTCCTAAATGGAGTTGAATCACATGCAGTTTCTGGTCCTACGAACAAGAGTTGTTTTCTGGTAAGGAAAGTCACATTGTGCTCCCATAGCCATACACAGTGCAAATAGCACTCGCGTCTGTTCCCAGCAAGTACAGTGTATGGAAGTGAAGAGGAGCTACTGTTCTTCTCAGTTTCCTAAGCAGAGTTGAACTAGATATGGCCCATGTGTCTAGGAAGCACAGTTATTATGTTCTGAGCAAGCTCACTGTTTTTGGGCCCCATAGGAAACACAGTAGAGTAGAAGAGTGCTATTTCCTCTAAAGAAGAGTGTGTTTCTTGTAAGGCGAGCTAGCGTTTGAATCCCAGTCCTAAATGGAGTTGAATCACATGCAGTTTCTGGTCCTACGAGCATGAGTTGTTTTATGGTAAGAATAGTCACTATTGCGCTCCCATTGCCATACACAGGACCAATAGCACTGGCGTCTGATCGCAGCAATTACAGTGTATTGGACTGAATAGGATCTACTGTTCTTGTCAGGTTACTAAGCAGAATTGAACTAGATATGGCCGTGTGTGTAGGAAGCACAGACCTTTTGTTCTGAGCAAGCTCACTGTTCGGACCCCATAAGAAACATAGTAGAGTAGAAGAGTACTCTTTTCTCAAAAGCAGAGTGTGTTTCTTGTAAGGCGAGCTAGCGTTTGTTTCCTAGTCCTAAATGGAGTTGAATCACATGCAGTTTCTGGTCCTACGAACAAGAGTTGTTTTCTGGTAAGGAAAGTCACATTGTGCTCCCATAGCCATACACAGTGCAAATAGCACTCGCGTCTGTTCCCAGCAAGTACAGTGTATGGAAGTGAAGAGGAGCTACTGTTCTTCTCAGTTTCCTAAGCAGAGTTGAACTAGATATGGCCCATGTGTCTAGGAAGCACAGTTATTATGTTCTGAGCAAGCTCACTGTTTTTGGGCCCCATAGGAAACACAGTAGAGTAGAAGAGTGCTCTTTCCTCTAAAGAAGAGTGTGTTTCTTGTAAGGCGAGCTAGCGTTTGAATCCCAGTCCTAAATGGAGTTGAATCACATGCAGTTTCTGGTCCTACGAGCATGAGTTGTTTTATGGTAAGAATAGTCACTATTGCGCTCCCATTGCCATACACAGGACCAATAGCACATGCGTCTGTTCCGAGCAATTACAGTGTATTGGACTGAATAGGATCTACTGTTCTTGTCAGGTTACTAAGCAGAATTGAACTAGATATGGCCGTGTGTGTAGGAAGCACAGATCTTTTGTTCTGAGCAAGCTCACTGTTCGGACCCCATAAGAAACATAGTAGAGTAGAAGAGTACTCTTTTCTCAAAAGCAGAGTGTGTTTCTTGTAAGGCGAGCTAGCGTTTGTTTCCCAGTCCTAAATGGAGTTGAATCACATGCAGTTTCTGGTCCTACGAGCAAGAGTTGTTTTCTGGTAAGAAGAGTCACTATTGCGCTCCCATTGCCATACACAGTACAAATAGCACTCGCGTCTGTTCCCAGGAATTACAGTGTATCGGACTGAAGAGGAGCTACTGTTCTTCTCAGTTTCCTAAGGAGAGTTGAACTAGATATGGCCCGTGTGTGTAGGAATCACAGTTCTTATGTTCTGAGCAAGCTCACTGTTCTGGCCCTATAGGAAACACAGCAGAGTAGATGAGTGCTCTTTTATCTAAAGCAGAGTGTGTTTCTTGTAAGGCGAGCTAGCGTTTGTTTCCTAGTCCTAAATGGAGTTGAATCACATGCAGTTTCTGGTCCTACGAACAAGAGTTGTTTTCTGGTAAGGAAAGTCACATTGTGCTCCCATTGCCATACACAGTGCAAATAGCACTCGCGGCTGTTCCCAGCAAGTTCAGTGTATTGGAGTGAAGAGGAGCTACTGTTCTTCTCAGTTTCCTAAGCAGAGTTGAACTAGATATGGCCCGTGTGTCTAGGAAGCACAGTTATTATGTTCTGAGCAAGCTCACTGTTCTGGCCCTATAGGAAACACAGTAGAGTAGAAGAGTGCTCTTTTATCTAAAGCAGAGTGTGTTTCTTGTAAGGCGAGCTAGCATTTGTTTCCCAGTCCTAAATGGAGTTGAGTCACAGGCAGTTTTTGGTACTACGAGCAAGAGTTGTTTTCTGGTAAGAAGAGTCACTATTGCGCTCCAAATGCCATACACAGTGCAAATAGCACTCGCTTCTGTTCCCAGCAAGTACAGTGTATTGGACTGAAGAGGAGCTACTATACTTGTCAGTTTCCTAAGCAGAATTGAACTAGATATGGCCCGTGTGTATGAAGCACAGTTCTTTTGTTCTGAGCAAGCTTACTGTTCTGGCCCTATAGGAAACACAGTAGAGTAGAAGAGTGCTCTTTTCTCTAAAGCAGAGTGTGTTTCTTGTAAGGCGAGCTCGCGTTTGTTTCCCAGTCCTAAATGGAGTAAAATCACATGCAGTTTCTGGTCCTATGCGCAAGAGTTGTTTTATGGTAAGAAGAGTCACTATTGCGTTGCCATTGCCATACACAGGACAAATAGCACTGGCGTCTGTTCCCAGCAAGTACAGTGTATTGGACTGAAGAGGATCTACTGTTCTTGTCAGTTTCCTAAGGAGAGTTGAACTAGATATGGTCCGTTTCTGTAGGAAGCACAGTTCTTTTGTTCTGAGCAAGCTCACTGTTCGGACCCCATTGGAAACACAGTAGAGTAGAAGAGTGCTCTTTTCTCAAAAGCAGAGTGTGTTTCTTGTAAGGCGAGCTAGCGTTTGTTTCCTCGTCCTAAATGGAGTTGAATCACATGCAGTTTCTGGTCCTACGAACAAGAGTTGTTTTCTAGTAAGGAAAGTCACATTGTGCTCCCATTGCCATATACAGTGCAAAAAGCACTCGCGTCTGTTCCCAACAAGTACAGTGTATTGCACTGAATAGGTGCTACTGTTCTTGTCAGTTTGCTATGCAGAGTTGAACCAGATATTATCCGTGTGTGTAGGAAGCACAGTTCTTTTGTTCTGAGCAAGCTCACTGTTTGGACCCTATAGGAAACACAGTAGAGTAGAAGCGTGCTCTTTTCTCTAAAGCAGAGTGTGTTTCTTTTTTTTTTTTTTTTTTTTGGTTTTTCGAGACAGGGTTTCTCTGTGTAGCTTTGCGCCTTTCCTGGAACTCACTTGGTAGCCCAGGCTGGCCTCGAACTCACAGAGATCCGCCTGGCTCTGCCTCCCGAGTGCTGGGATTAAAGGCGTGCGCCACAACCGCCCGGCCCAGAGTGTGTTTCTTATAAGGCAAGCTAGCGTTTGTTTCGCAGTCCTAAATGGAGTTGAAACCCATGCAGTTTCTGGTACTACGAGCAAGAGTTGTTTTCTGGTAAGAAGAGTCACTATTGCGCTGCCATTGCCATACACAGGACAAATAGCACTGGCGTCTGATCGCAGCAAGTACAGTGTATTGGACTGAAGAGGATCTACTGTTCTTGTCAGGTTCTTAAGCAGAATTGAACTAGATATGGCCGTGTGTGTAGGAAGCACAGTTCTTTTGTTCTGAGCAAGCTCACTGTTCTGACCCCATAGGAAACACAGTAGAGGAGAAGAGGGCTCTTTTCTCAAAAGCAGAGTGTGTTTCTTGTAAGGCGAGCTAGCGTTTGTTTCCCAGTCCTAAATGGAGTTGAATCACATGCAGTTTCTGGTCCAACGAGCAAGAGTTGTTTTCTGGTAAGGAAAGTCACTGTTGTGCTCCCATTGCCATACTCAGTGCAAATAGCACTACCGTCTGTTCCCAGCAATTACAGTGTATTGGACTGAAGAGGAGCTACTGTTCTTGTCAGTTTCCTAAGCAGAGTTGAACTAGATATGGCCCGTGTGTCTAGGAAGCACAGTTCATTTGATCTGAGCAAGCTCACTGTTCTGGCCCTATAGGAAACACAGTAGAGTAGAAGAGTGCTCTTTTCGCAAAAGCAGAGTGTGTTTTTGTAAGGCGAGCTAGCATTTGTTTCCCAGTCCTAAATGGCTTTGAATCACATGCAGTTTGTGGTCCTACGAGCAAGAGTTGTTTTCTGGTAGGGCAAGTCACTATTGCGTTCTCATTGCCATACACAGTGCAAATAGCACTCGCGTCTGTTCCCAGCAAGTACAGTGTATTGGACTGAAGAGGAGCTACTGTTCTTGTCAGTTTCCTAAGCAGAGTTGAACTAGATATGGTCCATGTGTAGAGGAAGCACAGTTCTTTTGTTCTGAGGAAGCTCACTGTTCGGACCCCATAGGAAACACAGTAGAATAGAAGAGTGCTCTTTTCTCAAAAGCAGAGTGTGTTTCTTGTAAGGTGAGCTAGCGTTTGTTTCCCAGTCCTAAATGGAGTTGAATCACATGCAGTTTCTGGTCCTACGAGCAAGAGTTGTTTTCTGGTAAGGAAAGTCACTGTTGCGCTCCCATTGCCATACACAGTGCAAATAGCACTCCCGTCTGTTCCCAGCAATTACAGTGTATTGGACTGAAGAGGAGCTACTGTTCTTGTCAGTTTCCTAAGCAGAGTTGAACTAGATATGGCCCGTCTCTCTAGGAAGCACAGTTCATTTGATCTGAGCAAGCTCACTGTTCTGGCCCTGTAGGAAACACAGTAGAGTAGAAGAGTGCTCTTTTCGCAAAAGCAGAGTGTGTTTTTGTAAGGCGAGCTAGCATTTGTTTCCCAGTCCTAAATGGCGTTGAATCACATGCAGTTTGTGGTCCTACGAGCAAGAGTTGTTTTCTGGTAAGAAAAGTCACTATTGCGTTCTCATTGCCATACACAGTGCAAATAGCACTCGCGTCTGTTCCCAGCAAGTACAGTGTATTGGACTGAAGAGGAGCTACTGTTCTTGTCAGTTTCCTAAGCAGAGTTGAACTAGATATGGTCCGTGTGTGTAGGAAGCACAGTTCTCTTGTTCTGAGCAAGCTCACTGTTCTGGCCCTAGAGGAAACACAGTAGAGTAGATGAGTGCTCTTTTATCTAAAGCAGAGTGTGTTTCTTGTAAGGCGAGCTAGCATTTGTTTCCTAGTCCTAAATGGAGTTGAATCACATGCAGTTTCTGGTCCTATGAACAAGAGTTGTTTTCTGGTAAGGAAAGTCACATTGTGCTCCCATAGCCATACACAGTGCAAATAGCACTCGCGTCTGTTCCCAGCAAGTACAGTGTATTGAAGTGAAGAGGAGCTACTGTTCTTCTCAGTTTCCTAAGCAGAGTTGAACTAGATATGGCCAATGTGTCTAGGAAGCACAGTTATTATGTTCTGAGCAAGCTCACTGTTTTTGGGCCCCATAGGAAACACAGTAGAGTAGAAGAGTGCTCTTTCATCTAAAGAAGAGTGTGTTTCTTGTAAGGCGAGCTAGCGTTTGTTTCCTCGTCCTAAATGGAGTTGAATCACATGCAGTTTCTGGTCCTACGAACAAGAGTTGTTTTCTAGTAAGGAAAGTCCCATTGTGCTCCCATTGCCATATACAGTGCAAATAGCACTCGCGTCTGTTCCCAACAAGTACAGTGTATTGCACTATATAGGTGCTACTGTTCTTGTCAGTTTGCTATGCAGAGTTGAACCAGATATTATCCGTGTGTGTAGGAAGCACAGTTCTTTTGTTCTGAGCAAGCTCACTGTTTGGACCCTATAGGAAACACAGTAGAGTAGAAGAGTGCTCTTTTCTCTAAAGCAGAGTGTGTTTCTTATAAGGCAAGCTAGCGTTTGTTTCGCAGTCCTAAATGGAGTTGAAACCCATCCAGTTTCTGGTACTACGAGCAAGAGTTGTTTTCTGGTAAGAAGAGTCACTATTGCGCTGCCATTGCCATACACAGGACAAATAGCACTGGCGTCTGATCGCAGCAAGTACAGTGTATTGGACTGAAGAGGATCTACTGTTCTTGTCAGGTTCTTAAGCAGAATTGAACTAGATATGGCCATGTGTGTAGGAGACAGTTCTTTTGTTCTGAGCAAGCTCACTGTTCGGACCCCATAGGAAACACAGTAGAGGAGAAGAGAGCTCTTTTCTCAAAAGCAGAGTGTGTTTCTTGTAAGGCGAGCTAGCGTTTGTTTCCCAGTCCTAAATGGAGTTGAATCACATGCAGTTTCTGGTCCAACGAGCAAGAGTTGTTTTCTGGTAAAGAAAGTCACTGTTGCGCTCCCATTGCCATACACAGTGCAAATAGCACTACCGTCTGTTCCCAGCAATTACAGTGTATTGGACTGAAGAGGAGCTACTGTTCTTGACAGTTTCCTAAGCAGAGTTGAACTAGATATGGCCCGTGTGTCTAGGAAGCACAGTTCATTTGATCTGAGCAAGCTCACTGTTCTGGCCGTGTAGGAAACACAGTAGAGTAGAAGAGTGCTCTTTTCGCAAAAGCAGAGTGTGTTTTTGTAAGGCGAGCTAGCATTTGTTTCCCAGTCCTAAATGGCGTTGAATCACATGCAGTTTGTGGTCCTACGAGCAAGAGTTGTTTTCTGGTAAGAAAAGTCACTATTGCGTTCTCATTGCCATACACAGTGCAAATAGCATTCGCGTCTGTTCCCAGCAAGTACAGTGTATTGGACTGAAGAGGAGCTACTGTTCTTGTCAGTTTCCTAAGCAGAGTTGAACTAGATATGGTCCGTGTGTGTAGGAAGCACAGTTCTCTTGTTCTGAGCAAGCTCATCTTCTGGCCCTATAGGAAACACAGTAGAGTAGATGAGTGCTCTTTTATCTAAAGCAGAGTGTGTTTCTTGTAAGGCGAGCTAGCGTTTGTTTCCTAGTCCTAAATGGAGTTGAATCACATGCAGTTTCTGGTCCTACAAACAAGAGTTGTTTTCTGGTAAGGAAAGTCACATTGTGCTCCCATAGCCATACACAGTGCAAATAGCACTCCCGTCTGTTCCCAGCAAGTACAGTGTATTGAAGTGAAGAGGAGCTACTGTTCTTCTCAGTTTCCTAAGCAGAGTTGAACTAGATATGGCCAATGTGTCTAGGAAGCACAGTTATTATGTTCTGAGCAAGCTCACTGTTCTGTCCCTATAGGAAACACAGTAGAGTAGATGAGTGCTCTTTTATCTAAAGCAGAGTGTGTTTCTTGTAAGGCAAGCTAGCATTTGTTTCCCAGTCCTAAATGGAGTTGAGTCACAGGCAGTTTTTGGTACTACGAGCAAGAGCTGTTTTCTGGTAAGAAGAGTCACTATTGTGCTCCAAATGCCATACACAGTGCAAATAGCACTCGCGTCTGTTCCCAGCAAGTACAGTGTATTGGACTGAATAGGAGCTACTATTCTTGTCAGTTTCCTAAGCAGAGTTGAACTAGATATGGCCCGTGTGTATGAAGCACAGTTCTTTTGTTCTGAGCAAGCTCACTGTTCGGACCCCATTGAAAACACAGTAGAGTAGAAGAGTGCTCTTTTCTCAAAAGCAGAGCGTGTTTCTTGTAAGGCGAGCTAGCGTTTGTTTCCTAGTTCTAAATAGAGTTGAATCACATGCAGTTTCTGGTCCTACGAACAAGAGTTGTTTTCTAGTAAGGAAAGTCACATTGTGCTCCCATTGCCATACACAGTGCAAATAGCACTCGCGTCTGTTCCCAGCAAGTACAGTGTATTGCACTGAATAGGTGCTACTGTTCTTGTCAGTTTGCTATGCAGAGTTGAACCAGATATTATCCGTGTGTGTAGGAAGCACAGTTCTTTTGTTCTGAGCAAGGTCACTGTTTGGACCCCATAGGAAACACAGTAGAGTAGAAGAGTGCTCTTTTCTCTAAAGCAGAGTGTTTCTTATAAGGCGAGCTAGCGTTTGTTTTGCAGTCCTAAATGGAGTTGAAACCCATGCAGTTTCTGGTACTACGAGCAAGAGTTTTTTTCTGGTAAGAAGAGTCACTATTGCGCTGCCATTGCCATACACAGGACAAACAGCACTGGCGTCTGATCGCAGCAAGTACAGTGTATTGGACTGAAGAGGATCTACTGTTCTTGTCAGGTTCTTAAGCAGAATTGAACTAGATATGGCCGTGTGTGTAGGAAGCACAGTTCTTTTGTTCTGAGCAAGCTCACTGTTCGGACCCCATAGGAAACACAGTAGAGGAGAAGAGAGCTCTTTTCTCAAAAGCAGAGTGTGTTTTTTGTAAGGCAAGCTAGCGTTTGTTTCCCAGTACTAAATGGAGTTGAATCACATGCAGTTTCTGGACCTACGAGCAATAGATGTTTTCTGGTGAGGAAAGTCACTATTGCTCTCTTATTGCAATACACAGTGCAAATAGCACTCGCGTCTGTTCCCAGCAAGTACAGTGTATTGGACTGAAGAGGAGCTACTGTTCTTGTCAGTTTCCTAAGCAGAGTTGAACTACATATGGTCAGTGTGTGTAGGAAGCACAGTTCTTTTGTTCTGAGCAAGCTCACTGTTTGGACCCCATAGGAAACACAGTAGAGTAGAAGAGTCCTCTTTTCTCTAAAGCAGAGTATGTTTCTTGGAAGGCGAGCTAGCTTTTGTTTGCCAGTCCTAAATGGAGTTGAATCCCATGCAGTTTCTGGTCCTAAGAGCAAGAGTTGTTTTCTGGTAAGGAAAGTCACTATTGTGCTCCCATTGCCATACACAGTGCAAATAGCACTCGCGTCTGTTCCCAGCAAGTACACTGTATTGGACTGAAGAGGATCTACTGTTCTTCTCAGTTTCCTAAGCAGAGTTGAACTAGATATGTCCCGTGTGTCTAGGAAGCACAGTTATTATGTTCTGAGCAAGCTCAATGTTCTGGCCCTATAGGAAACACAGTAGAGTAGAAGAGTGCTCTTTTCTCTAAAGCAGAGTGTGTTTCTTGTAAGGCAAGCTCGCGTTTGTGTCCCAGTCCTAAATGGAGTTGAGTCACAGGCAGTTTTTGGTACTACCAGCAAGAGTTGTTTTCTGGTAAGAAGAGTCACTATTGCGCTCCAAATGCCATACACAGTGCAAATAGCACTCGCGTCTCTTCCCATCAAGTACAGTGTATTGGACTGTATAGGAGCTACTGTTCTTGTCAGTTTCCTAAGCAGAGTTGAACTAGATATGGCCCGTGTGTGTAGGAAGCACAGTTCTTTTGTTCTGAGCAAGCTCACTGTTCTGGCACTATAGGAAACACAGTAGAGTAGAAGAGTGCTCTTTTCTCTAAAGCAGAGTGTGTTTCTTGTAAGGCGAGCTAGCGTTTGTTTCCCAGTGCTAAATGGAGTTGAATCACATGCAGTTTCTGGTCCTACGAGCAAGAGTTGTTTTCTGGTAAGGAAAGTCACTGTTGCGCTCCCATTGCCATACACAGTGCAAATAGCACTGGCGTCTGTTCCCAGAAAGTACAGTGTATTGGACTGAAGAGGATCTACTGTTCTTGTCAGGTTCCTAAGCAGAATTGAAATAGATATGGCCGTGTGTGTAGGAAGCACAGTTCTTTTGTTCTGAGCAAGCTCACTCTTCGGACCCCATAGGAAACACAGTAGAGTAGAAGAGTGCTCTTTTCTCAAAAGCAGAGTGTATTTCTTGTAAGGTGAGCTACCGTTTGTTTCCCATTCCTAAATGGAGTTGAATCACATGCAGTTTCTGGTCCTACGAGCAAGAGTTGTTTTCTGGTAAGGAAAGTCACACTTGCGCTCCCATTGACATACACAGTGCAAATAGCACTCGCATGTGTTCCCAGCTATTACAGTGTATAGGACTGAAGAGGAGCTACTGTTATTGTCAGTTTCCTAAGCAGAGTTGACCTAGATATGGCCCGTGTGTGTAGGAAGCACAGTTCTTTTTTTCTGAGCAAGCTCACTGTTTTGGCCCTGTACGAAACACAGAAGAGTAGAAGTGTGTTCTTTTCTCAAAAGCAGAGTGTGTTTCTTGTAAGGCGAGCTCGCGTTTGTTTCCCAGTCTTAAATGGAGTTGAGTCACGTGCTGTTTTTGGTCCTACGAGCAAGAGTTGTTTTCTGGTAAGAAGAGTCACTATTGCGCTCCAATTGCCATACACAGTGCAAATAGCACTCGCGTCTGTTCCCAGCAAGTACAGTGTTATGGACTGAATAGGAGCTACTGTTCTTGTCAGTTTCCTAAGCAGAGTTGAACGAGATATGGTCCGTGTGTGTAGGAAGCACAGTTCTTTTGTTCTCAGCAAGCTCACTGTTCTGGCCCTATAGGAAACACAGTAGATTAGAAGAGTGCTCTTTTCTCTAAAGCAGAGTGTGTTTTTTGTAAGGTGAGCTAGCGTTTGTTTCCCAGTCATAAATGGAGTTGAGTCACAGGCTGTTTTTGTTCCTACGAGCAAGAGTTGTTTTCTGGTGAGAAGAGTCACTATTGTGCTCCAAATTCCATACACAGTGCAAATAGCACTCGCGTCTGTTCCCAGCAAGTACACTGTATTGGACTGAATAGGAGATACTGTTCTTGTCAGTTTCCTAAGCAGAGTTGACCTAGATCTGGTCCATGTATGTAGGTAGCACAGTTCTTTTGTTCTGAGCAAGCTCACTGTTTGGACCCCATAGGAAACACAGTAGAGTAGAAGAGTGCTCTTTTCTCAAAAGCAGAGTGTATTTCTGTAAGGCGAGCTAGCGTTGGTTTCCTAGTCCTAAATGGAGTTGAATCACATGCAGTTTCTGGTCCTACGAGCAAGAGTTGTTTTCTAGTAAGGAAAGTCACTATTGCTCTCCCATTGCCATACATAGTGCAAATAGCAGTCGGTCCGTTCCCAGCAAGTACAGTGTATTGGACTGAAGAGGAGCTACTGTTCTTGTCAGTTTCCTAAGCAGAGTTGAACTAGATATGGCCCGTGTGAAGGAAGCACAGTTCTTTTGTTCTGATCAAGCTCACTTTTCTGGCCCTATAGGAAACACAGAAGAATAGAAGAGTGCTTTTTTCTCAAAAGCAGAGTGTTTTTCTTAAGGCAAGCTAGCGTTTGTTTCCCAGTCCTAAATGGAGTTGAATCACATTCAGTTTCTGGTCCTAGGAGCAAGAGTTGTTTTCTGGTAAGAAGAGTCACTATTGCGCTCCCATTGTCATACACAGGGCAAATAGTACTGGCGACTGTTCCCAGCATGTACAGTGTATTGGACTGAAGAGGATCTACTGTTCTTCTCCGTTTCCTAACCTGAATTGAATAGGTATGGCCCCTGTGTGCAGGAAGCACACTTCTTTTGTTCTGAGGAAGCTCACTGTTCTGGCCCTATAGGAAACACAGTATAGTAGAAGAATGCTCTTTTCTCAAAAGCAGAGTGTTTTTCTTGTAAGGCGAGCTAGCGTTTCTTTCCCAGTCCTAAATGGAGTTGAGACACATGCAGTTTTTGGTCCTATGAGCAAGAGTTGTTTTCTGGTAAGAAGAGTCACTATTGCACTCGATTGCCATACACAGTGCAAATAGCACTTGCATCTGTTCCCAGCAAGTACAGTGTATTGGACTGAAGAGGAGCTACTGTTCATGTCAGTTTCATAAGCAGAGTTGAACTAGATATGGTCCGTGTGTGTAGGAAGCACAGTTCATTTGTTCTGAGCAAGTTCACTGTTCTGGCCCTATAGGAAACACAGTACAGTAGAAGAGTGCTCTTTTCTCAAAAGCAGTGTGTGTTTCATGTAAGGCAAGCTAGCATTTGTTTCCCAGTCCTAAATGGAGTTGAATCACATGCAGTTTCTGGTCCTACGAGCAAGAGTTGTTTTCTGGTAAGGAAAGTCACTATTGCGCTCCCATTGACATACACAGTGCAAATAGCACTCGCATGTTTTCCCAGCTATTACAGTGTATTGGACTGAAGATGAGCTACTGTTCTTGTCAGTTTCCTAAGCAGAGTTGAACTAGATATGGCCCGTGTGTGTAGGAAGCACAGTTTTTTTTTCCTGAGCAAGCTCACTGTTTTGGCCCTATAGGAAACACTTTAGAGTAGAAGAGTGCTCTTTTCTCAAAAGCAGAGTGTGTTTCTTGTAAGGCGAGCTCGCGTTTGTTTCCCAGTCTTAAATGGAGTTGAGTCACATGCAGTTTTTGGTTCTACGAGCAAGAGTTGTTTTCTGGTAAGAAGAGTCACTATTGCGCTCCAATTGCTATACACAGTGCAAATAGCACTCGCGTCTGTTCCCAGCAAGTACAGTGTATTGGACTGAATAAGAGCTACTGTTCTTGTCAGTTTCCTAAGCAGAGATGAACTAGATATGGTCCGTGTGTGTAGGAAGCACAGTTCTTTAGTTCTCCGCAAGCTCACTGTTCTGGCCCTATAGGAAACACAGTAGATTAGAAGAGTGCTCTTTTCTCAAAAGCAGAGTGTGTTTCTTGTAAGGCGAGCTCGTATTTGTTTCCCAGTCAAAAATGGAGTTGAATCACATGCAGTTTCTAGTCCTACGAGCAAGAGTTGTTTTATGGTAAGGAAGTCACTATTGTGCTCCCATTGCCATACACAGTGCAAATAGCACTCGCGTCTGTTCCCAGCAAGTACAATGTATCGGACTGAAGAGGAGCCACTGTTCTTGTAAGTTTCCTAAGCAGAGTTGAACGAGATATGGCCCGTGTGTGTAGGAAGCACAGTTCTTTTGGTCTGAGCAAGTTCACTGTTTGGACCCCATAGGAAACACAGTAGAGTAGAAAAGTGCTCTTTTCTCTAAAGCAGAGTGTTTTTCTTGTAAGGTGAGCTCGCGTTTGTTTCCCAGTCCTAAATGGAGTTGAGTCACATGCAGTTTTTGGTCCTACGAGCAAGAGATATTTTCTGGCAAGAAGAGTCACTATTGTGCTCCCATTGTCATACACAGGGCAAATAGCACTGGCGTCTGTTCCCAGCATGTACAGTGTATTGGAATGAAGAGGATCTACTGTTCTTGTCAGGTTTTTAAGCAGAGTTGAACTAGATATGGCCCCTGTGTGTGGGAAGCACAGTTATTATGTTCTGAGCAAGCTCACTCTTCTGGCCCTATAGGAAACACAGTAGAGTAGAACAGTGCTCTTTTCTCTAAAGCAGAGTGTGTTTCTTGTAAGGCGAGCTCGTGTTTGTTTCCCAGTCCTAAATGGAGTTGAGTCACAGGCAGTTTTTGGTCCTACGAGAAAGAGTTGTTTTCTGGTAAGAAGAGTCACTATTGTGCTCCAAATGCCATACACAGTGCAAATAGCACTCGCGTCTGTTCCCAGCAAGTACAGTGCATTGGACTGAAGAAGAGCTACTGTTCTTCTCAGTTTCCTAAGCAGAGTTGAACTAGATATGGTCAGTGTGTGTAGGAAGCACATTTCTTTTGTTCTGAGCAAGCTCACTGTGTGGACCCCATAGGAAACACAGTAGAGTAGAAGAGTGCTCTTTTCTCAAAAGCAGAGTGTGTTTCTTGTAAGGCGAGCTAGCGTTTGTTTCCCAGTCCTAAATGGAGTTGAATCACATGCAGTTTGTGGTCCTATGAGCAAGAGTTGTTTTCTGGTAAGGAAAGTCACTATTGTGCTCCCATTGCCATACACAGTGCAAATAGCACTCGCGTCTGTTCCCAGCAAGTACAGTGTATTGGACTGAAGAGCACCTTCTGATTTTGTCAGTTTCCAAAGCAGAGTTGAACTAGATATGGTCGATGTGTGTAGGAAGCACAGTTCTTTTGTTCTGAGCAAGCTCACTGTTTGGACCCCATAGGAAACACAGTAGAGTAGAAGAGTGCTCTTTTCTCAAAAGCAGAGTGTGTTTCTTGTAAGGCGAGCTAGCGTTTGTTTCCCAGTCCTAAATGGAGTTGAATCCCATGCAGTTTCTGGTCCTACGTGCAAGGGTTCTTTTCTCGTAAGAAGAGTCACTATTGTGCTGCCATTGCCATACACAGGACAAATAGCACTGTTGTCTGTTCCCAGCAAGTACAGTGTATTGGACTGAAGAGGATCTACTGTTCATGTCAGGTTCCTAATCAGAATTTAACTAGATATGGCCGTGTGTGGAGGAAGCACAGTTTTTTTGTTCTGAGCAAGCTCACTGTTCGGACCACATAGGAAACACAGTAGAGTAGAAGAGTGCTCTTTTTTCAAAAGCAGAGTGTGTTTCTTGTAATGCGAGCTAGCGTTTGTTTCCCAGTCCTAAATGGAGTTGAATCACATGCAGTTTCTGTTCCTACGAGCAAGAGTTGTTTTCTCGTAAGAAGAGTCACTATTGTGCTCCCATTGTTTTACACAGGGCAAATAGCACTGGCGTCTGTTCCCAGCTTGTACCGGGTATTGGACTGAGGAGGATCTACTGTTCTTGTCAGGTTCCTAACCAGAATTAAACTAGATACGGCCATGTGTGTAGGAAGCACAGTTCTTTTTCTGAGCAAGCTCACTGTTCTTTCCCTATAGGAAACACAGTAGAGTAGAAGAGTGCTCTTTTCTCAAAAGCAGAGTGTGTTTCTTGTAAGGCGAGCTAGCATTTGTTTCCCAGTCCTAAATGGAGTTGAATCACATGCAGTTTCTGGTCCTACGAGCAAGACTTGTTTTCGGGTAAGGAAAGTCACTATTGTGTTCCCACTGCCATACACAGTGCAAATAGCACTCGCGTCTGTTCCCAGCAAGTACAGTGTATCGGACTGAAGGGGAGCTACTGTTCTTGTCAGTTTCCTAAGCAGAGTTGAACGAGATATAGCCCGTGTGTGTAGGAAGCACAGTTCTCTTGTTCTGAGCAAGCTCACTGTTCTGGCCCTATAGGAAACACAGTAGAGTAGAAGAGTGCTCTTTTCTCTAAACCAGAGTGTGTTTCTTGTAAGGCGAGCTAGCGTTTGTTTCCCAGTCCTAAATGGAGTTGAGTCACAGGCAGTTTTTTTTCCTACGAGCAAGAGTTGTTTTCTGGTAAGAAGAGTCACTATTGTGCTCCAAATTCCATACACAGTGCAAATAGCACTCGCGTCTGTTCCCAGCAAGTACAGTGTATTGGACTGAATAGGAGCTACTGTTCTTGTCAGTTTCCTAAGCAGAGTTGAACTAGATATGGTCCATGTGTGTAGGAAGCACAGTTCTCTTGTTCTGAGCAATCTCACTGTTTGGACCCCATAGGAAACACAGTAGAGTAGAAGAGTGCTCTGTTGCTGGAGAATTTCTCTCCAGCTCCCACCACCAAGTCCTGCCAGTCTCAGAGCCCACTTATAAAATAAACACACAGACTCTTACATTATTTAAACTGCTTGGCCATTAGCTCAGGCCTGTTATTGTCTAACTCTTACTCTTACATTTAGCCCATTTCTATTAATCTTTACTTTGCCACATGGCTCATGGCTTACTGGTACCTTACATCTTCCTTGTCCTGATGGCGGCTGGCAGTGTCTCTCTCTCAGCCTTCCACTTCCCTGCTTTATTCTCCTCCTTGCCCCGCCTACACTTCCTGCCTAGCCAACGGCCAATCAGTGTTTTATTGATTAATTAGCAACACATTTGCCATACATCCCACAGCACTTCCCCCTTTTTTTTTTCAAAAAGGAAGGTTTTAACCTTAACAAAGTAAAATTACATATAATTTGGCAATTTGGGCGTAGCTTCTCTTACTACTTCCTGCTGGAAGGGGGCGCTGTATCTTGTGGGGAAACAAAAAAAATTTAGAATTATGGAATAGTCCATGAGGCTGTATCGTCTGAGCAGCCAGATGCCTTTAAACCATTCTGGATGTTGGGATCATCTGGGCCATGGTGTCATAGGAGACCTTCAGGGGGTCTTGGCTGGTCAAACCTGATGTATCTTAATCTTGAACAAATCCATAGCCTCTGGCTTTCTGTGGAAACAAAAGAGACTCTTTTCCAAAGCAACATATCCTTACATCCAAATTTTGAAGTCAAGGTATCTTTAAAATATACATTTTGGCATAACTCTACAGCTTTTACAATCAAATGTTTTTCTGCAGTTAAAAGTCCCAACGACAACACAATCCAGATTCTCTGTGTAATATCCATTTTTACGTGGCTTATTTTTTATACTACCCTTTACTGTCTCTTCAATGACTTTATTTTTTAAAACTATGTATTTGTTTCTATAACTCTATATATCACCTTTTTTGTCTCTTTCAAGCCTACGTATCTTTTACACACATTGTAAACTATTACATCTGAATCTGTCTTATTGTGAATCTATTGCTTTAAACTGCAGCAGCTGTGGCTGCTGGCTCCGCCCACCTCAGCTTCCCAATATGGCTACGTTTTCCGCCAGCTCTGGGAGCCATCAACTCTCAGAAATAGTGGGTCTCTGCTTCTATCAAAGCAGCGTGTAGCCCAGAAATCTCTTTTTTTTTTGTTTTGTTTTGTTTTGTACTAGCAAAGGCTAAATCCACCATACAGCTTTATGTGCCACTTGCAGAGGCCTTATTCCCGCCATACTGCAGGTCAAGCATGCACGCCAGGAACCCGCCATAGTAGCTCAAACACGCAGGCTGCCACTAGCTTGAAAGAGACAACTAGGAGCTGTTTTTAGCTCCGTTTTAGAATCTTTTTTCTCAGTTTTTAGGTGGAAACTCTTGCCAACACATTGGACGCCATTTGTTGCTGGAGAATTTCTCTCCAGCTCCCACCACCAAGTCCCGACAGTCCTCAGAGCCCACTTATAAAATAAACACACAGACTCTTACATTATTTAAACTGCTTGGCCATTAGCTAAGGCCTGTTATTGTCTAGCTCTTACTCTTATATTTAGCCCATTTCTATTAATTTTTACTTTGCCACATGGCTCATGGCTTACTGGTACCTTACATCTTCCTTGTCCTGATGGCAGCTGGCAGTGTCTCTCTCTCAGCCTTCCACTTCCCTGCTTTATTCTCCTCCTTGCCCCGCCTACACTTCCTGCCTAGCCAACAGCCAATCAGTGTTTTATAGATTAATTAGCAACACATTTGCCATACATCCCACAGCAGTGCTCTTTTCTCAAAAGCAGAGTGTATTTCTTGTAAGGCGAGCTAGAGTTTGTTTCCTAGTCCTAAATGGAGTTGAATCACATGCAGTTTCTGGTCCTACGAGCAAGAGTTGTTTTCTGGTAAGGAAAGTCACTATTGCCCTCCCATTGCCATACACATTACAAATAGCACTCGCGTCTGTTCCCAGGAAGTACAGTGTATTGGACTGAATAGGAGCTACTGTACTGTCAGTTCCCTAAGCAGAGTTGAACTAGATATGGTCCGTGTGAAGGAAGCACAGTTATTTTGTTCTCAGCAAGCTCACTGTTCTGGCCCTATAGGAAACACAGAAGAGTAGAAGAGTGCTCTTTTCTCAAAAGCAGAGTGTTTTTCTTGTAAGGCGAGCTAGCATTTGTTTCCCAGTCTTAAATGGAGTTGAATCACATGCAGTTTCTGGTCCTAGGAGCAAGAGTTGTTTTCTGGTAAGAAGAGTCACTATTGTGCTCCCATTGTCATACACAGGGCAAATAGTACTGGCGTCTGTTCCCAGCATGTACAGTGTATTGGACTGAAGAGGATCTACTGTTCTTGTCAGTTTCCTAAGCAGAATTGAATAGATATGGCCCATGTGTGCAGGAAGCACAGTTCTTTTGTTCTGAGGAAGCTCACTGTTCTGGCCCTATAGGAAACACAGTATATTAGAAGAATGCTCTTTTCTCAAAAGCAGAGTGTTTTTCTTGTAAGGCGAGCTAGCGTTTCTGTCCCAGTCCTAAATGGAGTTGAGACACATGCAGTTTTTGGTCCTACGAGCAAGAGATTTTTTCTGGTAAGAAGAGTCACTTTTGCACTCCCATTGCCATACACAGTGCAAATAGCACTTGCATCTGTTCCCAGCAAGTACAGTGTATTGGACTGAAGAGGATCTACTGTTCATGTCAGTTTCCTAAGCAGAGGTGAACTAGATATGGCCCGTGTATGTAGAAAGCACAGTTCTTTTGTTCTGAGCAAGCTCACTTTTCGGACCCCATAGGAAACACAGTAGAGTAGAAGAGTGCTCTTTTCTCAAAAGCAGTGTGTGTTTCATGTAAGGCGAGCTAGCATTTGTTTCCCAGTCCTAAATGGAGTTGAATCACATGCAGTTTCTGGTCCTACGAGCAAGAGTTGTTTTCTGGTAAGGAAAGTCACTATTGCGCTCTCATTGACATACACAGTGCAAATAGCACTCGCGTGTGTTCCCAGGAATTACAGTGTATCGGAATGAAGAGGAGCTACTGTTCTTGTTAGTTTCCTAAGCAGAGTTGAACTAGATATGGCCCGTGTGTGTAGGAAGCACAGTTCTTTTGTTCTCAGCAAGCTCACTGTTTTGGCCCTATAGGAAACACTTTAGAGTAGAAGAGTGCTCTTTTCTCAAAAGCAGAGTGTGTTTCTTGTAAGGCGAGCTAGCGTTTGTTTCCCAGTCCTAAATGGAGTTGAATCCCATGCAGTTTTTGGTCCTACGAGCAAGAGTTGTTTTCTGGTAAGAAGAGTCACTATTACGCTCCAAATTCCATACACAGTGCAAATAGCACTCGCGTCTTTTCCCAGCAAGTACAGTGTATTGGACAGAAGAGGAGCTACTGTTCTTGTCAGTTTCCTAAGCAGAGTTGAACTAGATATGATCCATGTGTGTAGGAAGCACAGTTCTTTTGTTCTGAGCAAGCTCACTCTTTGGACCCCATAGGAAACACAGTAGAGTAGAAGAGTGCTCTTTTCTCTAAAGCAGAGTGTTTTTCTTGTAAGGTGAGCTCGTGTATGTTTCCCAGTCCTAAATGGAGTTGAGTCACATGCAGTTTTTGGTCCTATGAGAAAGAGTTGTTTTCTGGTAAGAAGAGACACTATTGCTCTCCAATTGCCATAAACAGTTCAAATAGTACTCGCGTCTGTTCCCTTCAAGTACAGTGTATTTGACTGATTAGGAGCTACTGTTCTTGTCAGTTTCCTCAGCAGAGTTGAACTAGATATGATCCGTGTGTGTAGGAAGCACAGTTCTTTTGTTCTGAGCAAGCTCACTGTTTGGACCCCATTGGAAACACAGTAGAGTAGAAGAGTGCTCTTTTCTCAAAAGCAGAGTGTGTTTCTTGTAAGGCGAGCTAGCGTTTGTTTCCCAGTCCTAAATGGAGTTGAATCACATGCAGTTTCTGGTCCTACGAGCAAGAGTTGTTTTCTGGCAAGAAGAGTCACTATTGCGCTCCAATTGTCATACACAGGGCAAATAGCACTGGCGTCGGTTCCCAGCATGTACAGTGTATTGGACTGAAGAGGATCTACTGTTCTTGTCAGGTTCCTAAGCTGAGTTGAACTAGATATGGCCGTGTGTGCAGGAAGCACAGTTCTTTTGCTCTGAGCAAGCTCACTGTTCTGGCCCTATAGGAAACACAGTAGAGTAGAAGAGTGCTCTTTTCTATAAAGCAGAGTGTGTTTCTTATAAGGCGAGCTAGCGTTTGTTTTCCAGTCCTAAATGGAGTTGAGTCACATGCAGTTTTTGGTCCCGCGAGCAAGAGTTGTTTTCTGGTAAGAAGAGTCACTATTGCGCTCCTATTGCCATACACAGTGCAAATAGCACTAGCGTCTGTTCCCAGCAAGTACAGTGTATTGGACTGAATAGGAGCTACTGTTCTTGTCAGTTTCCAAAGCATAGTTGAACTAGATATGGTCCGTGTATGTAGGAAGCACAGTTCTTTTGTTCTCAGCAAGCTCACTGTTCTGGCCCTATAGGAAACACAGTAGAGTAGAACAGTGCTCTTTTCTCAAAAGCAGAGTGTGTTTCTTGTAAGGCGAGCTAGCGGTTGTTTCCCAGTCCTAAATGGAGTTAAATCACATTCAGTTACTGGTCCTATGAGCAAGAGTTGTTTTCTGGTAAGGAAAGTCACTATTGCGCTCCCATTACCATACATAGTGCAAATAGCACTCGGTCCGTTCCCAGCAAGTACAGTGTATCGGGCTGAAGAGGAGCTACTGTTCTTGTCAGTTTCCTAAGCAGAGTTGAACTAGATATGGCCCGTGTGAAGGAAGCACAGTTCTTTTGTTCTGATCAAGCTCACTGTTCTGGCCCTATAGGAAACACAGAAGAGTAGAAGAGTGCTCTTTTCTCAAAAGCAGAGTGTTTTTCTTGTAAGGCCAGCTAGCGTTTGTTTCCCAGTCTTAAATGGAGTTGAATTGCATGCAGTTTCTGGTCCTATGAGCAAGAGTTGTTTTCTGGTAAGAAGAGTCACTATTGTGCTCCCATTGTCATACACAGGGCAAATAGTACTGGCGTCTGTTCCCAGCATGTACAGTGTATTGGACTGAAGAGGATCTAATGTTCTTGTCAGTTTCCTAAGCAGAATTGAATAGATATGGCCCCTGTGTGCAGGAAGCACAGTTCTTTTGTTCTGAGGAAGCTCACTGTTCTGGCCCTATAGGAAACACAGTATATTAGAAGAATGCTCTTTTCTCAAAAGCAGAGTGTTTTTCTTGTAAGGCGAGCTAGTGTTTCTTTCCCAGTCCTAAATGGAGTTGAGACACATGCAGTTTTTGGTCCTACGAACAAGAATTTTTTTCTGGTAAGAAGAGTCACTATTGCACTCCCATTGCCATACACAGTGCAAATAGCACTTGCATCTGTTCCCAGCAAGTACAGTGTATTGGACTGAAGAGGATCTACTGTTCATGTCAGTTTCCTAAGCAGAGTTGAACTAGATATGGCCCGTGTGTGTAGGAAGCACAGTTCTTTTGTTCTGAGCAAGCTCACTTTTCGGATCCCATAGGAAACACAGTAGAGTAGAAGAGTGCTCTTTTCTCAAAAGCAGTGTGTGTTTCATGTAAGGCGAGCTAGCATTTGTTTCCCAGTCCTAAATGGAGTTGAATCACATGCAGTTTCTGGTCCTACGAGCAAGAGTTGTTTTCTGGTAAGGAAAGTCACTATTGCGCTCTCATTGACATACACAGTGCAAATAGCACTCGCGTGTGTTCCCAGCTATTACAGTGTATCGGACTGAAGAGGAGCTACTGTTCTTGTTAGTTTCCTAAGCAGAGTTGAACTAGATATGGCCCGTGTGTGTAGGAAGCACAGTTCTTTTGTTCTCAGCAAGCTCACTGTTCTGGCCCTATAGGAAACACTTTAGAGTAGAAGAGTGCTCTTTTCTCAAAAGCAGAGTGTGTTTCTTGTAAGGTGAGCTAGTGTTTGTTTCCCAGTCCTAAATGGAGTTGAATCCATGCAGTTTCTGGTCCTACGAGCAAGAGATCTTTTCTCGTAAGAAGAGTCACTATTGTGCTGCCATTGACATACACAGGACAAATAGCACTGTTGTCTGTTCCCATCAAGTACAGTGTATTGGACTAAAGAGGATCTACTGTTCATGTCAGGTTCCTAAGCAGAATTGAACTAGATATGGCCGTGTGTGTAGGAAGCACAGTTCTTTTGTTCTGAGCAAGCTCATGTTTGGACCCCATAGGAAACACTGTAGAGTAGAAGAGTGCTCTTTTCTCAAAAGCAGAGTGTGTTTCTTGTAAGGCGAGCTAGCATTTGTTTCTGAGTCCTAAATGGAGTTGAATCACATGCAGTTTCTGGTTCTTCGAGCAAGAGTTGTTTTCTGGTAAGAAGAGTCACTATTGCGCTCCCTTTGACATACACAGGGCAAATAGCACTGGCGTCTGTACCCAGCATGTACAGTGTATTGGACTGAAGAGGTTCTACTGTTCTTGTCAGTTTCCTAAGGAGAGTTGAACTAGACATGGCCCGTGTGTGTAGTAAGCACAGTTCTTTTGTTCTGAGAATGCTCACTGTTCTGGCCCTATAGGAAACACAGTAGAGTAGAAGAGTGCTCTTCTGTCAAAAGCAGAGTGTGTTTCTTGTAAGGCGAGCTAGCGTTTGATTCTCAGTCTAAATGGAGTTGAATCACATGCAGTTTTTGGTCCTACGAGCAAGAGTTGTTTTCTGGTAACGAAAGTCACTATTGCCTCCTATTGCCATACACAGTGCAAATAGCACTAACGTCTCTTCCCAGCAAGTACAGTGTATTGGACTGAAGAGGAGCTACTGTTCTTGTCAGTTTCCTAAGCAGAGTTGATCTATATATGGCCCATGTGTGTAGGAAGCACAGTTCATTTGTTCTGAGCAAGCTCACTGTTCGGACCCCATAGGAAACACAATAGAGTAGAAGAGTGCCCTTTTCTCAAAAGCAGAGTGTGTTTCTTGTAAGGCGACCTAGCGTTTGTTTCCCAGTCCTAAATGGAGTTGAATCACATGCAGTTTCTTGTCCTACAGCAAGAGTTTTTTCTGGTAAGAAGAGTCACTATTGCGCTCCCATTGTCATACTCAGGGCAAATAGCACTGGCGTCTGTTCCCAGCATGTACAGTGTATTGGACTGAAGAGGATCTACTGTTCTTGTCAGTTTCCTAAGCAGAATTGATCTAGATATGGCCCGTGTGTGCAGGAAGCACAGTTCTTTTGTTCTGAGCAAGCTCACTCTTTGGACCCCATAGGAAACACAGTAGAGTAGAAGAGTGCCCTTTTCTCAAAAGCAGAGTGTGTTTCTTGTAAGGCGAGCTAGCGTTTTTTTCCCAGTCCTAAATGGAGTTGAATCCCATGCAGTTTCTGGTCCTACAAGCAAGAGTTGTTTTCTGGTAAGAAAAGTCACTATTGCCTCCCATTGCCATACAAAGTGCAAATAGCACCCGCGTCTGTTCCCAGTAAGTACAGTGTATTGGATTGAAGAGGAGCTACTGTTCTTGTCAGTTTCCTAAGCAGAATTGAACCAGATATGGCCGTGTGTGTAGGTAGCACAGTTATTTTTTTCTGAGCAAGCTCACTGTTCTGGCCCTATAGGAAACACAGTAGATTAGAAGAGTGATCTTTTCTCAAAAGTAGAGTGTGTTTCTTGTAAGGTGAGTTAGTGTTTTTTTCCCAGTCCTAAATGGAGATGAATCACATGCAGTTTTTGTTCCTACAAGCAAGAGTTGTTTTCTCGTAAGGAAAGTCACTATTGCGCTCCCATTGTCATACACAGGGCAAATAGCACTGGCGTCTGTTTCCAGCATGTACAGTGTATTGGACTGAAGATGATCTACTGTTCTTATCAGTTTCCGAAGCAGAATTGATCTAGATATGGCCCGTGCATGTAGGAAGCACAGTTCTTTTGTTCTGAGCAAGCTCACTCTTTGGACCCCATAGGAAACACAGTAGAGTAGAAGAGTGATCTTTTCTCAAAAGTAGAGTGTGTTTCTTATAAGGCGAGCAAGCGTTTGTTTCCCAGTCCTAAATGGAGTTGAATCACATGCAGTTTTTGGTCCTACTAGCAAGAGTTGTTTTCTGGTAAGGAAAGTCACTATGGTGCTCCCATTGCCAACACTGTGCAAATAGCACTCGCGTCTGTTCGCAGTAAGTACAGTGTATTGGACTGAAAAGGAGCTACTGTTCTTGTCAGTTTCCTAAGCAGAATTGAACCAGATATGGCCGTGTGTGTAGGAAGCACAGTTATTTTGTTCTGAGCAAGCTCACTGTTCTGGCCCTATAGGAAACACAGTAGAGTAAAAGAGTGATCTTTTCTCAAAAGCAGAGTGTGTTTCTTTTAAGGTGAGCTAGCGTTTATTTCCCAGTCCTAAATGGAGTTGAATCCCACGCAGTTTTTGGTCCTACGAGCAAGAGTTGTTTTCTGGTAAGAAGAGTCACTATTGCGCTCCCATTGACATACACAGGGCAAATAGCACTGGCGTCTGTACCCAGCATGTACAGTGTATTTGACTGAAGAGGATCTACTGTTCTTGTCAGTTTCCTAAGGAGAGTTGAACTAGATATGGCCCGTGTGTGTAGGAAGCACAGTTCTTTTGTTCTGAGAATGCTCACTGTTCTGGCTTTATAGGAAACACAGTAGAGTAGAAGAGTGCTCTTTTGTCATAATCAGAGTGTGTTTCTTGTAAGGCAGCTAGCGTTTGTTTCCCAGTCGTAAATGGAGTTGAGTCACATGCAGTTTTTGGTCCTACAAGCAAGAGTTGTTTTCTCGTAAGGAAAGTCACTATTGGCTCCCATTGCCATACACAGTGCAAATAACACTAGCGTCTGTTCCTAGCAAGCACAGTGTATTGGTCTGAAGAGGAGCTAATGTTCTTTTCAGTTTCCTAAGCAGAGTTGATCTATATATGGCCCGTGTGTGTAGGAAGCACAGTTCTTTTGTTCTGAGCAAGCTCACTGTTCGGACCCCATAGGAAACACAGTAGAGTAGAAGAGTGCCCTTTTCTCAAAAGCAGAGTATGTTTCTTGTAAGGCGAGCTAGCGTTTGTTTCCCAGTCCTAAATGGAGTTGAATCACATGCAGTTTCTGGTCCTAAGAACAAGAGTTGTTTTCTCATAAGAAGAGTCGCTATTGCGCTCCCATTGACATACACAGGGCAAATAGCACTGGCGTCTGTTCCCAGCATATACAGTGTATTGGACTGAAGAAGAGCTACTGTTTTTGTCAGTTTCCTAAGCAGAATTGATCTAGATATAGCCCGTGTGTGTAGGAAGTACAGTTCTTTTGTTCTGAGAATGCTCACTCTTCTGGCACTATAGGAAACACATTAGAGTAGACGAGTGCTCTTTTCTCAAAAGCAGAGTGTGTTTCTTGTAATGTGAGCTAGCGTTTGTTTCCCAGTCCTAAATGGAGTTGAATCCCATGCAGTTTCTGGTCCTACGAGCAAGAGTTTTTTCTGGTAAGAAGAGTCACTATTGCGCTCCCTTTGTCATACACAGTGCAAAAAGCACTGGCGTCTGTTCCCTGCATGTACAGTGTATTGGACTGAAGAGGATCTACTGTTCTTGTCAGTTTCCTAAGCAGAGGTGAACTAGATATGGCCGTGTGTGTAGGAAGCACAGTTCTTTTGTTCTGAGCAAGCTCATGTTTGGACCCCATAGGAAACACTGTAGAGTAGAAGAGTGCTCTTTTCTCAAAAGCAGAGTGTGTTTCCTGTAAGGCGAGCTAGCATTTGTTTCCGAGTCCTAAATGGAGTTGAATCACATGCAGTTTCTGGTTCTTCGAGCAAGAGTTGTTTTCTGGTAAGAAGAGTCACTATTGTGCTCCCTTTGACATACACAGGGCAAATAGCACTGGCGTCTGTACCCAGCATGTACAGTGTATTGGACTGAAGAGGTTCTACTGTTCTTGTCAGTTTCCTAAGGAGAGTTGAACTAGACATGGCCCGTGTGTGTAGTAAGCACAGTTCTTTTGTTCTGAGAATGCTCACTGTTCTGGCCCTATAGGAAACACAGTAGAGTAGAAGAGTGCTCTTCTGTCAAAAGCAGAGTGTGTTTCTTGTAAGGTGAGCTAGCGTTTGTTTCCCAGTCTAAATGGAGTTGAATCACATGCAGTTTTTGGTCCTATGAGCAAGAGTTGTTTTCTGGTAACAAGTCACTATTGCCTCCTATTGCCATACACAGTGCAAATAGCACTCACGTCTCTTCCCAGCAAGTACAGTGTATTGGACTGAAGAGGAGCTACTGTTCTTGTCAGTTTCCTAAGCAGAGTTGATCTATATATGGCCCATGTGTGTAGGAAGCACAGTTCTTTTGTTCTGAGCAAGCTCACTGTTCGGACCCCATAGGAAACACAGTAGAGTAGAAGAGTGCCCTTTTCTCAAAAGCAGAGTGTGTTTCTTTTAAGGTGAGCTAGCGTTTATTTCCCAGTCCTAAATGGAGTTGAATCCCATGCAGTTTTTGGACCTACGAGCAAGAGTTGTTTTCTCGTAAGACGAGTCACTATTGCGCTCCCATTGACATACACAGGGCAAATAGCACTGGCGTCTGTACCCAGCATGTACAGTGTATTTGACTGAAGAGGATCTACTGTTCTTGTCAGTTTCCTAAGGAGAGTTGAACTAGATATGGCCCGTGTGTGTAGGAAGCACAGTTCTTTTGTTCTGAGAATGCTCACTGTTCTGGCCCTATAGGAAACACAGTAGAGTAGAAGAGTGCTCCTCTGTCAAAAGCAGAGTGTGTTTCTTGTAAGGCGAGCTAGCGTTTGTTTCCCAGTCCTAAATGGAGTTGAATCACATGCAGTTTTTGGTCCTACGAGCAAGAGTTGTTTTCTGGTAACGAAAGTCACTATTGCCTCCTATTGCCATCCACGGTGCAAATAGCACTCGCGTCTCTTCCCAGCAAGTACAGTGTATTGGACTGAAGAGGAGCTACTGTTCTTGTCAGTTTCCTAAAGCAGAGTTGATCTATATATGGCCCGTGTGTGTAGGAAGCACAGTTCTTTTGTTCTGATAATGCTCACTCTTCTGGCCCTATAGGAAACACAGTAGAGTAGAAGAGTGCTCTTTTCTCAAAAGCAGAGTGTTTATTGTAAGGGGAACTAGCGTTTGTTTCCCACTCCTAAATGGAGTTGAATCACATGCAGTTTTTGGTCCTACGAGCAAGAGTTGTTTTCTCGTAAGGAAAGTCACTATTGCGCTCCCATTGACATACACAGGGCAAATAGCACTGGGGTCTGTTCCCAGCATGTACAGTGTATTGGACTGAAGATGTTCTACTGTTCTTGTCAGTTTCCTAAGCAGAGTTGAACTAGATATGGCCCGTGTGTTTAGGAAGCACAGTTCTTTTCTTCTGAGAATGCTCACTGTTCTGGCCCTATAGGAAACACAGAAGCGTAGAAGAGTGCTCTTTTCTCAAAAGCAGAGTGTGTTTATTGTAAGACGAACTATCTTTTGTTTCCCAGTCCTAAATGGAGTTGAATCACAAGCAGTTTTTGGTCCTACGAGCAAGAGTTTTTTCCTGTAAGGAAAGTCACTATTGCGCTCCCATTGCCATACACAGTGCAAATACCACTCGCGTCTGTTCCTAGCAAGTACAGTGTATTGGACTGAAGAGGAGCTACTGTTCTTGTCAGTTTCCTAAGCAGAATTGAACTAGATATGGCCGTGTGTGTAGGAAGCACAGTTCTTTTATTCTGAGCAAGCTCATGTTCGCACCCCATAGGAAACACGGTAGTGTAGAAGAGTGCTCTTTTCTCAAAAGCAGAGTGTTTTTCTTGTAAGGTGAGCTGGCATTTGTTTCCCATTCCTAAATGGAGTTGAATCACATGCAGTTTCTGGTCCTAGGAGCAAGAGTTTTTTCTGGTAAGAAGAGTCACTATTGCGCTCCCATTGACATACACAGGGCAAATAGCACTGGCGTCTGTTCCCAGCATGTACAGTGTATAGGACTGAAGAGGATCCACTGTTCTTGTCTGTTTCCTAAGGTGAGTTGAACTAGATATGGCCCGTGTGTGTAGGAAGCACAGTTCTTTTGTTCTGAGAATGCTCACTGTTCTGGCCCTATAGGAAACACAGTAGAGTAGAAGAGTGCTCTTTTCTCAAAAGCAGAGTGTTTATTGTAAGGCGAACTAGCATTTCTTTCCCACTCCTAAATGGAGTTGAATCACATGCAGTTTTTGGTCCTATGAGCAAGAGTTGTTTTCTCGTAAGGAAAGTCAATATTGCGCTCCCATTGACATACACAGGGCAAATAGCACTGGGGTCTGTTCCCAGCATGTACAGTGTATTGGACTGAAGATGATCTACTGTTCTTGTCAGTTTCCTAAGCAGAGTTGAACTAGATATGGCCCGTGTGTGTAGGAAGCACAGTTCTTTTGTTCTGAGAATGCTCACTGTTCTGGCCCTATAGGAAACACAGTAGAGTAGAAGAGTGCTCCTCTGTCAAAAGCAGAGTGTGTTTCTTGTAAGGCGAGCTAGCGTTTGTTTCCCAGTCCTAAATGGAGTTGAATCACATGCAGTTTTTGGTCCTACGAGCAAGAGTTGTTTTCTGGTAACGAAAGTCACTATTGCCTCCTATTGCCATCCACGGTGCAAATAGCACTCGCGTCTCTTCCCAGCAAGTACAGTGTATTGGACTGAAGAGGAGCTACTGTTCTTGTCAGTTTCCTAAAGCAGAGTTGATCTATATATGGCCCGTGTGTGTAGGAAGCACAGTTCTTTTGTTCTGATAATGCTCACTCTTCTGGCCCTATAGGAAACACAGTAGAGTAGAAGAGTGCTCTTTTCTCAAAAGCAGAGTGTTTATTGTAAGGGGAACTAGCGTTTGTTTCCCACTCCTAAATGGAGTTGAATCACATGCAGTTTTTGGTCCTACGAGCAAGAGTTGTTTTCTCGTAAGGAAAGTCACTATTGCGCTCCCATTGACATACACAGGGCAAATAGCACTGGGGTCTGTTCCCAGCATGTACAGTGTATTGGACTGAAGATGTTCTACTGTTCTTGTCAGTTTCCTAAGCAGAGTTGAACTAGATATGGCCCGTGTGTTTAGGAAGCACAGTTCTTTTCTTCTGAGAATGCTCACTGTTCTGGCCCTATAGGAAACACAGAAGCGTAGAAGAGTGCTCTTTTCTCAAAAGCAGAGTGTGTTTATTGTAAGACGAACTATCTTTTGTTTCCCAGTCCTAAATGGAGTTGAATCACAAGCAGTTTTTGGTCCTACGAGCAAGAGTTTTTTCCTGTAAGGAAAGTCACTATTGCGCTCCCATTGCCATACACAGTGCAAATACCACTCGCGTCTGTTCCTAGCAAGTACAGTGTATTGGACTGAAGAGGAGCTACTGTTCTTGTCAGTTTCCTAAGCAGAATTGAACTAGATATGGCCGTGTGTGTAGGAAGCACAGTTCTTTTGTTCTGAGCAAGCTCATGTTCGCACCCCATAGGAAACACGGTAGTGTAGAAGAGTGCTCTTTTCTCAAAAGCAGAGTGTTTTTCTTGTAAGGTGAGCTGGCATTTGTTTCCCATTCCTAAATGGAGTTGAATCACATGCAGTTTCTGGTCCTAGGAGCAAGAGTTTTTTCTGGTAAGAAGAGTCACTATTGCGCTCCCATTGACATACACAGGGCAAATAGCACTGGCGTCTGTTCCCAGCATGTACAGTGTATAGGACTGAAGAGGATCCACTGTTCTTGTCTGTTTCCTAAGGTGAGTTGAACTAGATATGGCCCGTGTGTGTAGGAAGCACAGTTCTTTTGTTCTGAGAATGCTCACTGTTCTGGCCCTATAGGAAACACAGTAGAGTAGAAGAGTGCTCTTTTCTCAAAAGCAGAGTGTTTATTGTAAGGCGAACTAGCATTTCTTTCCCACTCCTAAATGGAGTTGAATCACATGCAGTTTTTGGTCCTATGAGCAAGAGTTGTTTTCTCGTAAGGAAAGTCAATATTGCGCTCCCATTGACATACACAGGGCAAATAGCACTGGGGTCTGTTCCCAGCATGTACAGTGTATTGGACTGAAGATGATCTACTGTTCTTGTCAGTTTCCTAAGCAGAGTTGAACTAGATATGGCCCGTGTGTGTAGGAAGCACAGTTCTTTTGTTCTGAGAATGCTCACTGTTCTGGCCCTATAGGAAACACAGTAGATTAGAAGAGTGCTCTTTTCTCAAAAGCAGAGTGTGTTTATTGTAAGACGAACTATCTTTTGTTTCCCAGTCCTAAATGGAGTTGAATCACATGCAGTTTTTGGTCCTACGAGCAAGAGTTTTTTCCTGTAAGGAAAGTCACTATTGCGCTCCCATTGCCATACACAGTGCAAATACCACTCGCGTCTGTTCCTAGCAAGTACAGTGTATTGGACTGAAGAGGAGCTACTGATCTTGTCAGTTTCCTAAGCAGAATTGAACTAGATATGGCCCGTGTGTGTAGGAAGCACAGTTATTTTTTTCTGAGCAAGCTCACTGTTCGGACCCCTTAGGAAACACAGTAGATTAGAAGAGTGCCCTTTTCTCAAAAGCAGAGTGACTTTCTTGTAAGGCAAGCTAGCGTTTGTTTCCCATTCCTAAATGGAGTTGAATCACATGCAGTTTCTGGTCATATGAGCAAGAGTTTTTTCTGGTAAGAAGAGTCACTATTGCGCTCCCATTGTCATACACAGGGCAAAGAGCACTGGCGTCTGTTCCCAGCATGTACAGTGTATTGGACTGAAGAGGATCTACTGTTCTTGTCAGTTTCCTAAGCAGAATTGATCTAGATATGGCCCGTGAGTTTAGGAAGCACAGTTCTTTTGTTCTGAGCAACCTCACAGTTCTGGCACTATAGGAAACACAGTAGAGTACAAGATTGCCCTTTTCTCAAACGCAGAGTGCGTTTCTTGTAAGGCGAGCTAGCGTTTGTTTCCCAGTCCTACATGGAGTTGAATCCCATGCAGTTTCTGGTCCTACAGCAAGAGTTTTTTCTGGTAAAAAGAGTCACTATTGCGCTTCCATTGTCATACACAGGGCAAGTAGCACTGGCGTCTGTTCCCAGCATGTACAGTGTATTGGACTGAAGAGGATCTACTGTTCTTGTCAGTTTCCTAAGCAGAATTGATCTAGATATGGCCCGTGTGTGCAGGAAGCACAGTTCTTTTGTTCTGAGCAAGCTCACTCTTTGGACCCCATAGGAAACACAGTAGAGTAGAAGAGTGCCCTTTTCTCAAAAGCAGAGTGTGTTTCTTGTAAGGCGAGCTAGCGTTTTTTTCCCAGTCCTAAATGGATTTGAATAACATGCAGTTTTTGGTCCTACGAGGAAGAGTTGTTTTCTGGTAAGGAAAGTCACTATTGCGCTCCCATTGCGATACACAGTACAAATAGCACTCGCGTCTGTTTTTAGCAAGGACAGTGTATATGACTGAACAGGATCTACTGTTCTTGTCAGTTTCCTAAGCAGAGTTGATCTATATATGGCACGTTTGTGTAGGAAGCACAGTTCTTTTGTTCTGAGCAAGCTCACTGTTTTGGCCCTATAGGAAACACAGTAGAGTAGAAGAGTGATCTTTTCTCAAAAGCAGAGTGTGCTTCTTGTAAGGCGAGCTAGTGTTTGTTTCCCAGTCCTAAATGGAGTTGAATCCCATGCAGTTTTTGGTCCTTTGAGCAAGAGTTGTTTTCTGGTAAGAAGAGTCACTATTGTGCTCCCATTGTCATACACAGGGCAAATAGCACTCGCGTCTGTTCTCAGTAAGTACAGTGTATTGGACTGAAAAGGAGCTACTGTTCTTGTCAGTTTCCTAAGAAGAGTTGCACTAGATATGGCCCGTGTGTGTAGGAAGCACAGTTCTTTTTTTCTTAGCAAGCTCACTGTTCGGATCCCATAGCAAACACAGTAGAGTAGAAGAGTGCTATTTTCTCAAAAGCAGAGTGTGTTTCTTGTAAGGCAAGCTAGCGTTTGTTTCCCAGTCCTAAATGAAGTTGAATCCCATGCAGTTTCTGGTCCTACGAGCAAGAGTTTTTTCTGGTAAGAAGAGTCACTATTGCGCTCTCATTGTCATACACAGGGCAAATAGCACTGGCGTCTGTTCCCTGCATGTACAGTGTATTGGACTGAAGGGGATCTACTGTTCTTGTCAGTTTCCTAAGCAGAGTGGAACTAGATATGGCCGTGTGTGTAGAAAGCACAGTTCTTTTGTTCTGAGCAAGCTCATGTTCGGACCCCATAGGAAACACTGTAGAGTAGAAGAGTGCTCTTTTCTCAAAAGCAGAGTGTGTTTCTTGTAGGCGAGCTAGCATTGGTTTCACAGTCCTAAATGGAGTTGAATCACATGCAGTTTCTGGTCCTTCGAGCAAGAGTTGTTTTCTGGTAAGAAGAGTCACTATTGCGCTCCCATTGACATACACAGGGCAAATAGCATTGGCGTCTGTACCCAGCATGTACCGTGTATTTGACTGAAGAGGATCTACTGTTCTTGTCAGTTTCCTAAGGAGAGTTGAACTAGATTTGGCCCGTGTGTGTAGGAAGCACAGTTCTTTTGTTCTGAGAATGCTCACTGTTCTGGCCCTATAGGAAACACAGTAGAGTAGAAGAGTGCCCTTTTCTCAAAAGCAGAGAGTGTTTCTTGTAAGGCGAGCTAGCGTTTTTTTTCCCAGTCCTAAATGGAGTTGAGTCACATGCAGTTTTTGGTCCTACGAGGAAGAGTTGTTTTCTGGTAAGGAAAGTCACTATTGTGCTCCCATTGCGAAACACAGTACAAATAGCACTCGCGTCTGTTTTTAGCAAGTACAGTGTATATGACTGAAGAGGATCTACTGTTCTTGTCAGTTTCCTAAGCAGAGTTGATCTATATATGGCCCGTGTGTGTAGGAAGCACAGTTCTTTTGTTATGAGCAAGCTCACTGTTTGGACCCCATAGGAAACACAGTAGAGTAGAAGAGTGCCCTTTTCTCAAAAGCAGAGTGTGTTTCTTTTAAGGCGAGCTTGTGTTTGTTTCCCAGGCCTAAATGGAGTTGAATCCCATGCAGTTTCTGGTCCTATGAGCAAGAGTTGTTTTCTGGTAAGAAGAGTCACTATTGCGCTCCCATTGTCATACACAGGGCAAATAGCACTCGCGTCTGTTCCCAGTAAGTACAGTGTATTGGACTGAAGAGGAGCTACTGTTCTTGTCAGTTTCCTAAGAAGAGTTGAACTAGATATGGCCCGTGTGTGTAGGAAGCACAGTTCTTTTGTTCTGAGCAAGCTCACTGTTCGGATCCCATAGGAAACACAGTAGAATAGAAGAGTGCTATTTTCTCAAAAGCAGAGTGTGTTTCTTGTAAGGTGAGCTAGCATTTGTTTCACAGTCCGAAATGGAGTTGAATCCCATGCAGTTTCTGGTCCTACGAGCAAGAGTTTTTTCTGGTAAGAAAAGTCACTATTGCGCTCCCATTGTCATACACAGTGCAAATAGCACTTGCATCTGTTCCCAGTAAGTACAGTGTATTGGACTGAAGAGGAGCTACTGTTCTTGTCCGTTTCCTAAGCAGAATTGAACTAGATATGGCCGTGTGTGTAGGAAGCACATTTGTTTTGTTCTGAGCAAGCTCACTGTTCTGTCCCTATAAGAAACACAGTAGAGTAGAAGAGTGATCTTTTCTCAAAAGCAGAGTGTGTTTCTTCTAAGGCGAGCTAGCGTTTGTTTCCCAGTCCTAAATGGAGTTGAGTCACATGCAGTTTTTGGTCCTATGAGCAAGAGTTGTTTTCTGGTAAGAAGAGTCACTATTGCGCTGCCATTGCCATACACAGTGCAAATAGCACTTGCGTCTGTTCCCAGTAAGTATAGCGTATTGGACTGAAGAGGAGCTACTGTTCTTGTCAGTTTCCTAAGCAGAGTTGAACTAGATATGGCCCATGTGTGTAGGAAGCACAGTTCTTTTGTTCTGAGCAAGCTCACTGTTCGGAATCCATAGGAAACACAGCAGAGTAGAAGAGTGCTCTTCTGTCAAAAGCAGAGTGTGTTTCTTGTAAGGCGAGCTAGCGTTTGTTTCCCAGTCCTAAATGGAGTTGAATCACATGCAGTTTTTGATCCTACGAGCAAGAGTTGTTTTCTGTTAAGGAAAGTCACTATTGCCTCCTATTGCCATACACAGTGCAAATAGCACTCGCGTCTCTTACCAGCAAGTACAGTGTATTGGACTGAAGAGGAGCTACTGTTCTTGTCAGTTTCCTAAGCAGAGTTGATCTATATATGGCCCATGTGTGTAGGAAGCACAGTTCTTTTGTTCTGAGCAAGCTCACTGTTCGGACCCCATAGGAAACACAGTAGAGTAGAAGAGTGCTCTTTTCTCAAAAGCAGAGTGTTTATTGTAAGGGGAACTAGCGTTTGTTTCCCACTCCTAAATGGAGTTGAATCACATGCAGTTTTTGGTCCTACGAGCAAGAGTTGTTTTCTCGTAAGGAAAGTCACTATTGCGCTCCCATTGACATACACAGGGCAAATAGCACTGGGGTCTGTTCCCATCATGTACAGTGTATTGGACTGAAGATGTTCTACTGTTCTTGTCAGTTTCCTAAGCAGAGTTGAACTAGATATGGCCCGTGTGTGTAGGAAGCACAGTTCTTTTCTTCTGAGAATGCTCACTGTTCTGGCCCTATAGGAAACACAGTAGATTAGAAGAGTGCTCTTTTCTCAAAAGCAGAGTGTGTTTATTGTAAGACGAACTATCTTTTGTTTCCCAGTCCTAAATGGAGTTGAATCACAAGCAGTTTTTGGTCCTACGAGCAAGAGTTTTTTCCTGTAAGGAAAGTCACTATTGCGCTCCCATTGCCATACACAGTGCAAATACCACTCGCGTCTGTTCCTAGCAAGAACAGTGTATTGGACTGAAGAGGAGCTACTGTTCTTGTCAGTTTCCTAAGCAGAATTGAACTAGATATGGCCGTGTGTGTAGGAAGCACAGTTCTTTTGTTCTGAGCAAGCTCATGTTCGCATCCCATAGGAAACACGGTAGTGTAGAAGAGTGCTCTTTTCTCAAAAGCAGAGTGTTTTTCTTGTAAGGCGAGCTGGCATTTGTTTCCCATTCCTAAATGGAGTTGAATCACATGCAGTTTCTGGTCCTAGGAGCAAGAGTTTTTTCTGGTAAGAAGAGTCACTATTGCGCTCCCATTGACATACACAGGGCAAATAGCACTGGCGTCTGTTCCCAGCATGTACAGTGTATTGGACTGAAGAGGATCTACTGTTCTTGTCAGTTTCCTAAGCAGAATTGATTTATATATGGCCCGTGTGTGCAGGAAGTACAGTTCTTTTGTTCTGAGCAAGCTCACTGTTTGGACCCCATAGGAAACACAGTAGAGTAGAAGAGTGCTATTTTCTCAAAAGCAGAGTGTGTTTCTTGTAATGCAAGCTAGCGTTTGTTTCCCAGTCCTAAATGGAGTTGAATCCCATGCAGTTTCCGGTCCTACGAGCAAGAGTTTTTTCTGGTAAGAAAAGTCACTATTGCGCTCCCATTGTCATACACAGTGCAAATAGCACTTGCGTGTGTTCCCAGTAAGTACAGTGTATTGAATTGAAGAGGAACTACTGTTCTTGTCCGTTTCCTAAGCAGAATTGAACTAGATATGGCCGTGTGTGTAGGAAGCACAGTTGTTTTCTTCTGAGCAAGCTCACTGTTCTGGCCCTATAGGAAAAACACTAGAGTAGAAGAGTGATCTTTTCTCAAAAGCAGAGTGTGTTTCTTGTAATTCGAGCTAGCGTTTGTTTACAAGTCCTAAATGGAGTTGAATCACATGCAGTTTTTGGTCCTACGAGCAAGAGTTGTTTTCTGGTAAGAAGAGTCTCTATTGTGCTCCCATTGCCATACACAGCGCAAATAGCACTCGCGTCTGTTCCCAGTAAGTACAGTGTATTTGACTGAAGAGGAGCTACTGTTCTTGTCAGTTTCCTAAGAAGAGTTGAACTTGATATGGCCCGTGTGTGTAGGAAGCACAGTTCTTTTGTTCTGAGCAAGCTCACTGTTCGGACCCCATAGGAAACACAACAGAGTAGAAGAGTGATCTTTTCTCAAAAGCAGAGTGTGTTTCTTGTAAGGCAAGCTAGCGTTTGTTTCCCAGTCCTAAATGGAGATGAATCCCATGCAGTTTCTGGTCCTACGAGCAAGAGTTTTTTCTGGTAAGAAGAGTCACTATTGCACTCCCATTGTCATACACAGGGCAAATAGCACTGGCGTCTGTTCCCTGCATGTACAGTGTATTGGACTGAAGAGGATGTACTGTTCTTTTCAGTTTCCTAAGATGAATTGAACTAGATATGGCCGTGTGTGTAGGAAGCACAGTTCTTTTGTTCTGAGCAAGCTCACTGTTCGGACCCCATAGGAAACACGGTAGTGTAGAAGAGTGCTCTTTTCTCAAAAGCAGAGTGTGTTTCTTGTAAGGCGAGCTGGCATTTGTTTCACAGTCCTAAATGGAGTTGAATCACATGCAGTTTCTGGTCCTTCAAGCAAGAGTTGTTTTCTGGTATGAAGAGTCACTATTGCGCTCCCATTGACATACACATGGCAACTAGCACTGGCGTCTGTTCCCAGCATGTACAGTGTATAGGACTGAAGAGGATCCACTCTTCTTGTCAGTTTCCTAAGGTGAGTTGAATTAGATATGGCCCGTGTGTGTAGGAAGCACAGTTCTTTTGTTCTGAGAATGCTCACTGTTCTGGCCCTATAGGAAACACAGTAGAGTAGAAGAGTTATCTTTTCTCAAAAGCAGAGTGTTTATTGTAAGGTGAACTAGCGTTTGTTTCCCAGTCCTAAATGGAGTTGAATCACATGCAGTTTTTGGACCTACGAGCAAGAGTTGTTTTCTCGTAAGGAAAGTCACTATTGCACTCCCATTGCCATACACAGTGCAAATAGCACTCGCGTCTGTTCCCAGTAAGTACAGTGTATTGGACTGAAGAGGAGCTACTGTTCTTGTCCATTTCCTAAGCAGAATTGAACTAGATATGGCCGTGTGTGTAGGAAGCACAGTTGTTTTGTTCTGAGCAAGCTCACTGTTCTGGGGCTATAGGAAACACAGTAGAGTAGAAGAGTGATCTTTTCTCAAAAGCAGAGTGTGTTTCTTGTATGGTGAGCTAGCGTTTGTTTCCCAGTCCTAAATGGAGTTGAATCACATGCAGTTTTGGCTCCTACGAGCAAGAGTTGTTTTCTGGTAAGAAGAGTCACTATTGTGCTCCCATTGCCATACACAGTGCAAATAGCACTCGTGTTGTTCCATGTAAGTAAAGTGTATTAGACTGAAGAAGAGCTACTGTTCTTGTCAGTTTCCTAAGCAGAGTTGAACTAGATGTGGCCCGTGTGTGTAGGAAGCACAGTTCTTTTGTTCTGAGCAAGCTCACTGTTCGGACACCATAGGAAACACAGTAGAGTAGAAGAGTGCTCTTTTCTCAAAAGCAGAGTGTGTTTCTTGTAAGGCGAGCTAGCATTTGTTTCACAGTCCTAAATGGAGTTGAATCACATGCAGTTTCTGGTCCTTTGAGCAAGAGTTGTTTTCTGGTAAAAAGACTCACTATTGCGCTCTCATTGACATACACAGGGCAAATAGCACTGGCGTCTGTTCCCAGCATGTACAGTGTATTGGACTGAAGAGGATCCACTGTTCTTGTCAGTTTCCTAAGGAGAGTTGAAATAGATATGGCCCGTGTGTGTAGGAAGCACAGTTCTTTTGTTCTGAGAATGCTCACTGTTCTGGCCCTATAGGAAACACAGTAGAGTAGAAGAGTGCTCTTTTCTCAAAAGCAGAGTGTGTTTCTTGTAAGGCGACCTAGCGTTTGTTTCCCAGTCCTAAATGGAGTTGAATCACATGCAGTTTCTGGTCCTACAGCAAGAGTTTTTTCTGGTAAGAAGAGTCACTATTGCGTTCCCATTGTCATACACAGGGCAAATAGAACTGGCGTCTGTTCCCAGCATGTACAGTGTATTGGACTGAAGAGGATCTACTGTTCTTGTCAGTTACCTAAGCAGAATTGATCTAGATATGGCCCGTGTGTGCAGGAAGCACAGTTCTTTTGTTCTGAGCAAGCTCAATCTTTGGACCCCATAGGAAACACAGTAGAGTAGAAGAGTGCCCTTTTCTCAAAAGCAGAGTGTGTTTCTTGTAAGGCGAGCTAGCATTTTTTTCCCAGTCCTAAATGGAGTTGAGTCACATGCAGTTTTTGGTCCTACGAGGAAGAGTTGTTTTCTGGTAAGGAAAGTCACTATTGTGGTCCCATTGCGATACACAGTACAAATAGCACTCGCGTCTGTTTTTAGCAAGTACAGTGTATATGACTGAAGAGGATCTACTGTTCTTGTCAGTTTCCTAAGCAGAGTTGATCTATATATGGCCCGTGTGTGTAGGAAGCACAGTTCTTTTGTTATGAGCAAGCTCACTGTTTGGACCCCATAGGAAACACAGTAGAGTAGAAGAGTGATCTTTTCTCAAAAGCAGATTGTGTTTCTTGTAAGGTGAGCTAGCGTTTGTTTCCCAGTTCTAAATGGAGTTGAATCACATGCAGTTTTTGTTCCTACGAGCAAGAGTTGTTTTCTGGTAAGAAGAGTCACTATTGCGCTCCCATTGCCATACACAGTGCAAATAGCACTCGCGTCTGTTCCCAGTAAGTACAGTGTATTGGACTGAAGAGGAGCTACTGTTCTTGTCAGTTTCCTAAGAAGAGTTGAACTAGATATGGCCCATGTGTGTAGGAAGCACAGTTCTTTTGTTCTGAGCAAGCTCACTGTTCGGACCCCATAGGAAACACAGCAGAGTAGAAGTGTGCTCTTTTCTCAAAAGCAGAGTGTGTTTCTTGTAAGGCGAACAAGCGTTTCTTTCCCAGTCCTATATGGAGATGAATCCCATGCAGTTTCTGGTCCTAGGAGCAAGAGTTTTTTCTGGTAAGAAGAGTCACTATTGCGCTCCCATTGCCATACACAGTGCAAATAGCACTCGCGTCTGTTCCCAGTAAGTACAGTGTATTGGACTGAAGAGGAGCTACTGTTCTTGTCAGTTTCCTAAGAAGAGTTGAACTAGATATGGCCCATGTGTGTAGGAAGCACAGTTCTTTTGTTCTGAGAATGCTCACTGTTCTGGCCCTATAGGAAACACAGTAGAGTAGAAGAGTGCTCTTTTCTCAAAAGCAGAGTGTTTATTGTAAGGCGAACTAGCGTTTGTTTCCCACTCCTAAATGGAGTTGAATCACATGCAGTTTTTTGTCCTACGAGCAAGAGTTGTTTTCTCGTAAGGAAAGTCACTATTGCGCTCCCAATGACATACACAGGGCAAATAGCACTGGGGTCTGTTCCCAGCATGTACAGTGTATTGGACTGAAGATGATCTACCGTTCTTGTCAGTTTCCTAAGCAAAGTTGAACTAGATATGGCCCGTGTGTGTAGGAAGCACAGTTCTTTTCTTCTGAGAATGCTCACTGTTCTGGCCCTATAGGAAACACAGTAGAGTAGAAGAGTGCTCTTTTCTCAAAAGCAGAATGTGCTTCTTGTAAGGCGAGCAAGCGTTTGTTTCCCAGTCCTAAATGGAGTTGAAATCCATGCAGCTTTTGGTTCTATGAGCAAGAGTTTTTTTCTGGTAAGGAAAGTCAATATTGCGCTCCCATTTCAATACACAGTGCAAATAGTACTCGTGTCTGTTCCCAGCAAGTACAGTGTATTGGACTGAAGAGGAGCTACTGTTCTTGTCAGTTTCCTAAGCAGAGTTGAACTAGATTTGGCCCTTGTGTGTAGGAAGCACAGTTCTTTTTTGTTGAGCAAGCTCACTTTTCAGACACCAGAGAAACAAAGTAGAGTAGAAGAGTGCTCTTTTCTCAAAAGCAGAGTGTGTTTCTTGTAAGGCGAGCTAGCGTTTGTTTCCCAGTTCTCAATGGAGTTGAATCACATGCAGTTGCTGGTCCTACAAGCTAGATTTGTTTTCTGGTAAGAAGAGTCACTATTGTGCTCCCATTTCCATACACAGTGCAAATAGTACTCGCGTCTGTTCCCAGCAAGTACAGTGTATTGGACTGAAGAGGAGCTACTGTTCTTGTCAGTTTCCTAAGCAGAGTTGAACTAGATATGCCCCGTGTGTGTAGGAAGCACAGTTCTTTTGTTCTGAGCAAGCTCACTGTTTGGAACCCATAGGAAACACAGTAGAGTGCAAGAGTGCTCTTTTATCAAAAGCAGAGTGTGTTTCTTGTAAGGCGAGCTAGCATTTGATTCCCAGTCCTAAATGGAGTTGAATCACATGCAGTTTCTGGTCCTATGAACAAGAGTTGTTTTCTGGTAAGAAGAGTTACTATTGCGCTCCCATTGTCATGCACAGGGCAAAGAGTAATGGCGTCTCTTCCCAGCATGTACAGTGTATTGGTCTGAAGAGGAGCTACCGTTCTTGTCAGTTTCCTAAGCAGTATTGAACTAGATATGGCCCGTGTGTGTAGGAAGCACAGTTCTTTTGTTCTGAGGAGGCTCACTGTTCTGGCCCTAAGGGAAACACAGTAGAGTAGAAGAGTGCTCTTTTCTCAAAAGAAGAGTGTGTATCTTGTAAGGCGAGCTAGCGTTTGTTTCCCAGTCCTAAATGGAGTTGAATCACATGCAGTTTCTGGTCCTACGACCAGGAGTTGTTTTCTGGTAAGAAGAGTCATTATTTTGCTCTCATTGTCATACACAGGGCAAATAGCACTGACGTCTGTTCCCAGCAAGTACAGAGTATTGGACTGAAGAGGATCTACTGTTCTTGTCAGTTTCCTAAGCAGAATTGAACTAGATATGGCCGTGTGTGTAGGAAGCACAGTTCTTTTGTCCTGAGCAAGCTAACTGTTCTGGCACTATAGGAAACACAGTAGAGTAGAAGAGTGCTCTTTTCTCAAAAGCAGAGTGTGTTTCTTGTAAGGCGAGCTAGTGTTTGTTTCCCAGTCCTAAATGGAGTTGAATAACATGCAGTTTTTGGTCCTAAGAGCAAGAGTTGTTTTCTGGTAAGAAGAGTCACTATTGTGCTCCCATTGCCATACATAGTGCAAATAGCCCTCGCGTCTGTTCCCAGTAAGTACAGTGTATTGGACGGAAGAGGAGCTACTGTTCTTGTCAGTTTCCTAAGCAGAGTTGAACTACATATGGCCCGTGTGTGTAGGAAGCACAGTTCTTTTGTTCTGAGCAAGCTCACTGTTCTGGCCCTATAGGAAACACAGTAGAGTAGAAGAATGCTCATTTCTCAAAAGCAGAGTGTGTTTCATTTAAGGCGAGTTAGTGTTTGTTTCCCAGTCCTATATGGAGTTGAATCCCACGCAGTTTTTGATCCTACGATCTAGAGTTGTTTTCTGGTAAGAAGAATCACTATTGAGCTCCCATTGCCATACACAGTGCACATAGCAGTCACGTCTGTTCCGAGCAAGTACAGAGTATTGGACTGAAGAGGAGGTACTGTTCTTGTCAGTTTCCTAAGCAGAGTTGAACTAGATATGGCCCCTGTGTGTAGGACGCACCGTTCTTTTGTTCTCATCAAGCTCACTGTTCTGGCCTTATAGGAAACATAGTTGAGTAGAAGAGTGCTCTTTTCTCAAAACCAGAGTGTGTTTCTTGTAAGGCGAGCTAGCGTTTGTTTCCCAGTCCTAAATGGAATTGAATCACATGCATTTTCTTGTCCTACGAGCAAGAGTTGTTTTCTGGTATGAAGAGTCACTATTGTGCTCTCATTGCCAAACAAAGTACAAATAGCAATCGCATCTGTTCCCAGCAAGTATAGTGTATTTGACTGAAGAGGAGCTACTGTTCTTGTCAGTTTCCTAAGCAGAGTTGAACTAGATATGGCCCGTGTGTGTAGGAAGCACAGTTCTATTGTTCTGAGCAAGCTCACTGTTCGGACCCATTTAAACAGAGTAGAGTAGAAGAGTGCTCTTTTCTCAAAACCAGAGCGTTTTTCTTGTAAGGCGAGCTAGCATTTGTTTCCCCGTCCTAAATGGAGTTGAATCATATGCAGTTTCTGGTCCTACGATCAAGAGTTGTTTTCTGGTAAGAAGAGTCATTATTGTGCTCCCATTTCCAAACAAAGTGCAAATAGC